>NC_133619.1:633042096-633102096 GCF_048593235.1 Sminthopsis crassicaudata | reverse complement strand
CTTCCTTCCTTCCTTCCTTCCTTCCTTCCTTCCTTCCTTCCTTCCTTCCTTCCTTCCTTCCTTCCTTCCTTCCTTCTTTTCTCCACAAATATCTATTGACCTTTTGTGATGTACTGGTTCTGTTCCAAGATACAAAGATGAATAAGATTCAGTCCTTGGCCATATGGAGTATACACTTTAGTGGATGAGATAAGACAAGTAATTATAAAGGAAACAGAAGTGAACACTTAAGAACAGGCACAAGTGTTCTATCAATGTCAGAAATTTCTTTACACATTGCTCTGTAGACTCAGATGATTTGAGATGTCTGAATTAAGTAGACTCACAAGAGCACTGATTAGAGCAGAGGACCTGGGTTCAAATTTTCCCTGTGATATTTACTTCCTCTGTGAAATGGGCAAGTTGATTACTCTGTTTGGACCTCTTTTTTTTCCATCTATAAAATGAAGGATTTATGTGCTGTCTTTGATTCCACGATTCTGGGTGTAGGCTGGTCAGCACCATAGACAGCACTATTCCTTTCCTGAAGCTGAGCAAACACTTAAAATCAAAGGGTAGGAGTGTTGTGAGTGTTGGTAAACACTCAAAGAAGTGAGTGTTGTGAGAGACAGTAACATTTCCTAAATCTAATCCTTTCATTATAAAGTGAGTCCTAGGTAGGGGAATTGACTTGCACAAGCTCACACAGCAACAGAGATGAGAAAAGGGCTCCTAGTTAAGGATTTATATAATTTGAGAGAATCTAAGGTTTCCCTGACCCAAACTTACTCCTTGCCAGGATGTCACAATGCCTGACATTCAGTCATTACAAACACAGGTTTTGAGTTAAGCCTTATGATCTTAAAGTGCTTTAAGAATCTTTCTAGGATGTGATCTGCTGAATCTCTGACACCCCAGATGAATAAGGTCGGCTTCCTTTTCTCCTCTGGTAGGAGATATCTGATCCAGGCAGCTAATATCTGAAGGGGGAAGTTGGGGGGGAGATGTAGTGACTAAGAGTCTAGAGAAGAGACCTGGGGTATGTGACACTAAGGATACACTGGTACTTCCTGTCTGGGAAATGGATTAAGTACAGGAGGCCAGTTTGGGAAGCAAGCAGGCTTAGATGTCCTTTGAATGTCCCCAAGATTCCCTGAATCTGTTCTTACCTCAGACTGATTCTTGGTGGGTGACCATGGGAAAGTCATTTAACCATTGTTTCTTTCAGTTTCCCTAGATACAAAATGAGAGTAATAATAGCATCTACCTCCTAGGGTTGTTGTGAGGATCAAATGAGATAGTGTTTATGAGGCATAAAGATCGTAAACAAACCTTAAAATGATGAAGGAATGTAGGCTGTTGTTATTATGAAAAGTGCAACTGGAGGGCAGTTGGTGGCACAGTGGACAGAGAACCAGCCCTGAAGTCAGAAGGACCTGAGTTCAAATCCAGCCTCAGACATTTAACACTTCCTGGCTGTGTGACCCTGGGCAAGTCACTTAACCCTAATTGTCTCAGCAAAAAAAAATGCAACTGGATCAAGTTTGGACTCTAATTTTATTAAAATAACTCTGAATGGAGAATCCTCCAAGTGGTGGTGTTAGATTAATGTCCTCCTTATAACCCTTTTCAATATAGCAAGGACTTGAGTATACTGTGGCTCCTTGTACCCTTCATGGCCAAAGTTTACTTCACTTCTGTCATGACCCTCAAACCCAACAGAAGCTAGAGTACCTACCAGAACCCTAATCTTCCTAGGTGCTAAGCTCTGTATATGTGTATTGTGGTGGTCCCAGTTGTCACAGAGGGCACAGTTTAGTTAGAGAGATGAGATGTATGAAATGACACCAGACTCCAAGCAAGAAGAAAAAAATTGAAGGTCAGTGTCTCCCAAGTTCAAAGACTGTGTTCTTATTGTATTTGAGTAGTGTCTTGGTGATTCAACCGCCTTTCTGTGCCCAAGGTAGAACAAGAACTGGTACCTTTAGGCAGAGTTGTTGTTTTCCCCATTCCCAAATGACCTTGCTTCCCCTGTGTATTTTCTCACTCCCCTTTTGCCCCTAAATGCACCATTCCCCACCTTTAATGGTCTTCCATTCTTTCCCAACCTCCTCTAAAGCTAGGGGAATGAGATCCTCACATGAGTCCTAACTCCAATCTCTGTTCCAACCTCTTTTACCCATGAGCCTTCATCTCTCTAACTCTCCTTCCCCAGAAACTTTTCTTTGGTTACCAGCTCCTCAGGTTGAGGTGAGATGTTTGTTCTTCTTTTGAAGTCTCTCAGAATCATGGGATTTCATATTGGACTCTGATAAGCACTGACGATAGAAAAGATGTCATCCTGGAAGGTTCTTTAAAGATGTTTTCTTTCAAATTAAAAAAAAAAGATTCCTACTACTGCCAGATAATCTGTAATTAAGTGCTAGAATTATTTGCTAAGATTGGTTGGGACAGACAGGAATATTTAGAGCTCTTCAAAAGAAAGGGAAATCAGTGAAAGTTGGGGGGGGGAAGGAAGGCTTCCTGAAAAGAGTGGTTCTTGAGTGAGGCCTTAAAGGATGAACGTGATTTGCATAAGCAGAGCTGAGAGGAGCTTCCTGTAGGCACAAGTGATGTTGGGTTCCATCCTTTCCCATATGTTTTTCAGGTGACCTCTCTGAGGGAGGTGGACTCTTGAGCTTCTGGAAACATTACTCTAGGAGTGGATCCAAACAGGGGCCTTGAAAAAAGTCCAACAAATCGGAACCATCCCTGCTTCTTTGGTGTGACCATGTGTCATTCAGAAAGAGAGCTCAGTGTGTGAGCTAGGGAACATAAATACCAAAGTTCCCCCTCCCCACACTTCTTCGGGAGCTCACCTGACCTGACAATCTATCCATTTGGTCTGAACTGTTGATCCCTCCCTCTTTTCTTTCTCCTCTCCCCCCCCCCCATGAAACAAGTCTCAAATGTGCAGCTGAAAATCACAGAGCAGATGGGCAGGGAGTCTCGGGCTCGTCCTTCCATCTGCCCCATTAATAAGCTGCTCATGATGGTATTTTACAGCTCCCCAGTGCCTTCCTCTTGAAGGAGCCCAATGTGCTTTGCAAACCAATGAACCAGTGCCTGTCCCGGAAATGCACCCACTTCTGAGGTGCAAGAGGAAGGGAGGGGGAAGTAGGGGAAATTAGGAGCCAGTCTTCTAGAAAATCCTTGGTTTCTCCAAACTGGGGTTAGTTTTGGAGTTGTTGTTTTTTTTTGGTAAGATTGGGGGGGGGGACCTAGGGAGTAATGCAGAGGGTGTGATGAGTAATTGGACTTGGTAATGTTTCATCCTATGAATTTTATTCTGGCAAAGGATATGTGGGTTCCAGCCAGCTCGTTGAAGGCTGTGTGTGTGGGAAAGGCCAGGTGGGAGATGGTCTTCCTGATAGGGTGGGCGTTCTTCTCCAGGACAGGATGTTTTCTCCATCATTCAGACAGCCATGCATGGGGAGGAAGGGAGAACTGCTGGTGAGGGAAAGTAGAGAAGGAAGCTTAGGGGAGCTAGCTTAGAGCTCAGAGCAGGAAGTGATTCCCAACTGTTATACCAAGTTGAACCTTAGAATCATTGACTGTCTTTCTGTTTGTAAGAGTGCCTGGGTCTGCCCAGTCTTCTCAGGAAGACTGATAAAATAGAGAGAGGCAGAAGTGGGTAGATTAATTCTCCTTGGTAGGAGAAAAAAAAAGGAGCGATGTCATCAAAAAATCATAGAGTCTGAAAGCAATGTCAGAGTCCAACAGAGACTATACCCCCCCCCTCCAAATTGGAGAAAATGGGAGAATTTAGATATTAGATGGCTTCCGGGGAGACTTACTGATTCAGTTAGCCAATTCATCAGCAAGCAATTATTTCACATTTACTGAGGATCAGGCACTGTACTAAATACCAAGGACACAAAGAAAGTAAAAACCAATTCCTGCCCAGAAGAGTGGATAGGAGAGATATATAAATAATTATGCATATGAGATATATACAATGGGAATGGAAGTATTAAGGCATGGGCCCAGAGCTAGAATCATAACATTTTAAAAAGAATTGTAGAGGTTATTCATTCCATAGATATTAAACATATTACGTGATGAGGAGAAATTGAGGCTCTAAGCCAAGATAAATCAGCTCTTTTTTCGGGTTGTCTGATTACCTCTCTCTCCCCAAAGTAAACAAGGCCAGGTCCAGATAGCGAATGAATTCGCTACTCAATGCTGTATTAAAACAAAGTCTTTATTGATAGTAAAGGGATAGACAGGCATTTGGCCTCCAGAAAGGCCATACTGCCTGGCAAGGGGACACCAGAACCAAAGTTGGTGGGCACAGGGCCAGGATACCGAGTACGAGGAATACATTTTTAGAAATTCATCGTATACATAACCAGGGCCATAAAACAAAGTTTGTACAGAGATGTTATCTAAGAGGTTCTGGAGAGATCTTGTGAATAAGACAGGAATTTCTCTCAATCATTTGTGTCTCAAGTTATCTCCTTTCACCTCTCCTCAGACAGGAATTTCTTGTCACTTATTTGTATCTTGGGCTATCTCTTTTTGACCTTATCATTACGCACACAGACCCTCATTGAGCCAACAAAAGTTCCCAAGTGTGGCCAGCAGAATCTGTATCATATTAATTTTCAGTTTTCTAAGTCAATATGAGACCCAGGGGACTCCTTGTGCACGATTTAGTGGCCCCCTTTTGATTTGAGTTTTCTACCACTGATCTACTCCAATTCTCTCATTTTACATTGAAAAAACTAAGGACTCAAGAAATAAAGTGACTCATCATAAGATCATGAAACTAGAAAGAACCTTAGAGGTCATTTAGTCCTGCCCCATCACTCTGTTGCATTTAATTTTTTAAAGTTTTTTTTTTTTTAATTTGGAATTTAGCAATCACCAACGCAAAGATATACATTAATGTTCAAAGAACAAAAGAGAACAGGATTGCATATGAAACTGAATTTCTCTTCTGTGATTGTTTTATCCTATATTTTGTAAAGGAGGAATTTTATGAGCTCCAGAGGTGGTTACATCATAGAGTCACTAGAAGAGAGAGATGGTAAAATTCATTCAGTCCCTCCCAATCATCATGGCTCCCTCCCTCCTCAAATTACTTTTGCAGATACTTTATCTGTAGATGTGACATCATGAAGGGAGCACTGGATCTGAAGTCCGAAAGGTCTTGGTTCAGAAACTTACTAGCAACGTGACCCTGCTTACATCTCTGCCTTTCAGTTCCCTCATACAGCAAATGGGACGAATAACAGCACCAGCCTCTCAGGGTTGTTGTGAGGATCAAGAGATAATATTTGTGAAATGCTTTGCAAGCCTTAGAGGGCTCTATAAATGTTAGCTGTTATCCCTTCAGTAGAAGATAAGCTTTTTGACAGCCAAGACCTTTTCATTTTCATCTCTGTGTTTTTGATAAATATTTATTGTTGAATTGGATTAAGAAGTTCAAATCCCTGATTTTCCAGATGAGGAAACTGAGGTCCAGAGGGAAGTGACTTAAAGAAGTAGCAGAGCTAGGATTCTGGCCCAGGCTTCTTGATTTCATTTTATTATACTATAGAAGCACATATTGTGTTGGGAAAGGGATGAGGAAGAATGAAATTATCATGAAGAATCCTGTCCAAGGATTCAGGTTGTTTTGTCTGTTGATATAGTAGGATCTTGATTTCACATCTTGTCTGATCTTAGAGAATCCCATTGGTCCCTTTTCAGAAGAATCTAAGCTCTCTTTTGTGCCTCCCCCTTCATTCTGCTCCTTTCTGAGACTAGAGTCTGATCATTAATTTTATTCCTTTGGGTTTTGCTCCCCTCTAAAACTATTTGCCACTCTAGTAAAAGGTTTAGTTGCCTCAGTTAAACAGCTGTCCCAATTTACCCTTGGATTTCCCAATCATATGTCAATTTAGTGTTCTTTCTAGGTCTTTATTAGAATAGTTGTGGGAAAGAGTTAGTCAGTAGGGCAACATGCATTTGTTTTTGGTTTTTTTTATTAATTCTCATAATTATAACATTTTCTTTGACAGTACATATGCATAGGTAATTTTTTTTACATTATCCCTTGTACTCCCTTCTGTTCCAAGTTTTTCCCCTCCTTCCCTCTACCCCCTCCCCTAGATGGCAGGCAGTCCCATACATATTAAATATCTTATAGTATATCCTAGGTACAATATATATGTGCAGAACCGAATTTTGTCGTTGTTATTGCAAAGGAAGGATTGTATTCGGAAGGTAAAAATAATCTGGGAAGAGAAACAAAACAAAACAAACAAACAACAACAACAACAACAACAACAAAAAACAATGCTCACAGTTTACACTCATTTCCCAGTGTTCCTTTTCTGGATGTAGCTGATTCTGTCCATCATTGATCAATTGGAATTGGATTAGTTCTTCTCTACAACATGCATTTGTTAAGCACTTACTGTGTGCAGGGCATTGTGCTAAACTGCTGGGGAAAGTTATGCTAAGCTTCTTTTTCCTACTCTACCAATTTTGCTGTTCTAGTTTGATTACATTGATTTAAAACACAGGTCAGATGTTTGATCTAGGACAGAAAATGTAGCTTGAAAGCTCACCAGCTAAGTTTCCATATCAGGAGGGCATGGAATAAGGGGGAGAACTCAGGACAAAAAGCTCCTAAGTGAACTTAAAATTTTCAGGAAAGCAAAGGGATTGAATATCTTGAACATCTTTCTGGTCCTAGAGAATCCAACCCATCAGGCAAGGGAAAAAGGCCTGAGCAGAGCCTGGATGTCAGATTCAGGACTTTAGGGTTCAGGGGTAAACAGTGAAGGTCAGAGAGCACAGAGATGTGACTAGCTAGTCCAGAGCCCAGAGGTCAGCCCAGTCTGTTCCTGCCACATCATTTCTTCAAGGAATTTCTTCTTTCAAGTGGTCAGAGAACTGGAAAAATTATGGGGATTATTGCTTAAGTCTGTTGTAGAGATTCCTGAAAACTTTAAAAGTGGAAAGCAAAGAGGGAGTTTTTATAATCCTAAAGAAAACTCTTATGTGATCTTAGCTCTGGGAAATGGGCAACAAGTTGTAATGGAAAGAACATTAACTTTGGAATCAGAGGAATTGGGTTAAAAATTCTGCCTGTACTAGGATTTCCCTCCTCTTCCTCCTCATTTTTTTCTTTCTCTTGCTCATTCTCTATCTCCTTCTATTACCACTATTGCTACTATTAATACTATTCCGGTCATTAGTGTGACTTTGGGCAAATCACTTACTTCCCTGTGCCTCAGTTTCCTCATCTGGAACATGAAAGGGTTCAATTAAATTAAGGATTTCCATAGATCATCCCTCAGGAGTTTGGGATAGATTTCAGGAGGTGTGTGAAGTTGGATGGAGAAAAATACCTCCTTTTTTCCACTAGCCTCTGACTGAAACTTAGCCTTTTCTTCAGTGATTTCACAACATTATACCAAGAAGAGATCCATAGGCTTTATCAGACTTCAACACACATCAGAGTCCAAGACACACACAAAAGGTTAAAAATCTCTATACTAGTTGGTTTTGAAGTACATGACAACTTTAAATCTGTGATCTATGTCCTTTTTTTCCATCAAATCTGAGAAGACTCCCTCCTGCCTGCCTCTCCCACCTTGACTCTACTCAATCTTACAAGAGAGTGCAGCTGAAAATATGGCTTTACGTAGGGGGGAAAAGAGATCTTTATCATTCGTTGCACAGGCAGTTCCTGGCCCTAGCTTGCCTCTTCTACAAATCCTGACTCTTGTCTTCTTGTTCCCATTCTCCCAAGTGGCCTGGGCCATGTTCCATGGGCAACTTTTCTTCTCTGCCCACCGAAATGGTCCTGGCCCCATATGGCCACTTTTCAGGAACTCGTCCTGCCTTCTCCCAGTGGTAAAGGCATCCTTCTGCCCCTCTCCTCTGGGCCTTGCCAGGCACAGCTCCCCTTCTGGAGGGCTCCTGATGGAGCTGGATCAGATGGCAGGCCAGGTGGGGGCCCCCATGCACTTCCCAGAGGGTGTGCGCCAGGCCTTGCCAGAGCCAGCAGGAAGCCACCCAGAAGCTCCTAGGGAAAGTGTTTCCTGGAAGCTTCCTGGCACAGCCCCTCTCCTCTGGAGCCTACCTTCCGACCACCCAGAGGGACTCCCAGAGAGACAGGCCCACCCCCTCTGATATTCTGCCTACCTCCCCGCTCTCACTTTATGAATGAATCCAAGCGGAGATATGGATGGAGTTCTCTGCCATAGTGAGTGGAGCTGATGGCACTCCAGCAGCCACTGGGGGTTTATTAAGATGAGGAATCAGAGGGAGCAGAAAACTGTGAAATGGCCTATTAATAGAGCCTGTTTCCCCTTGACGGGGCTGTTGAATATGATTAATGGGAACAGGAGTGGTCTCCCCAATGAACTAAAGGGCTGCCAAGCTGCCTGCCTGCAAGATGTCACTGGGAAGGGAAAGGGGAGATAGTGCCCAGGAACATTGGCAGAGAAACCCGAGGTCCAGCATATTGTGCTAAGAAGGGAGGTAATGGAAGGTAAGAAAAGGGGCTGAATAAAGAGTCAAAAGTCCTGGGGCAAATCTTGTCTTTGCCACTTACTCCCTGGATGACATTAGGCAAATTCCCTTCTCTGACCTCAATTTCCTCATCTGTAAAATGGAGTAGAGATAGAAGTATATGAACTAGATAATCTCTAAAATCACTTCTAGGACTCATGTTTTGTCCTTTGCCCTTGATTTGGATTCATTCCCTTACCTGAAAACACCCTCAGTAGTTCCAGGCTTGAAATTCTCACCCTCAGTCAACAAGTCAACAGATATCTACTAAGCAGCTTCTATGTGTCAGGCACTGTGCTATGTGCTGGAGATGTAAATCAATTAGTAATGATAAAAAAAATCATTAAGTTGCCTACTATGTGTCAGGCACTGTGTTAAGTGCTAGAGATGCAAATTAGTCAATAATGATAAAAATTATTAAGTGCCTACTATGTGTCAGGCACTGTGCTGGGGAAGCACATCAATCAAAATTAATTCATTTATTGAGTGCCTTCTATGTGTCAGGTATTATGGTAAGTGATGAGGTTGCAAATCAGTCAATAATAATAAAGACAAAAATTTATTAAGTGCCTACTATATGTCAGGCACTGTGCTAAGTGCTGGAGATGCAAATTAGTCAAAAATGATAAAAAAAAAATTATTAAGTTGCCTACTATGTGTCAGGTACTATGCTAAGTGCTGGAGTTGAAAATCAGGCCAAAATGATTTTAAAAAATTATTAAGTTGCCTACTATGTTTCAGGCACTGTGCTAAGTGCTGGAGATGCACATTAGTCAAAAATGATTTTAAAAAATTAAGTACCTACTGTGTGTCAGGCACTGTTCTGGGGAAGCAAATCAATCAAAATTAATTCATTTATTAGTGCCTTCTATGTGTCAGGTATTATGATACATGATGAGGTTGCAAATCAGTCAATAATAATAAACAGACAAAAATTTATTGAGTGCCTACTATGTGCCATGCTAAGCACTAGGGATACAAAGAAAGGAAAAATACCACCAGAGCTCATAATTTAATAGAGACAACATGCAAATAAGCATGATCCCATAAAATACATACAGATTAGATGGACGGTAATCTCAGAGTCACTTCTTTAGGCCACATCTTTGTGGTCCTTGTCTTTAAAATGTAGGAGTCACCCATAAGGAAAATAAAACCACCCATTAGTACCCATGAACATGAAGACTCATGACCCCTCAGCCTGGGTCAATTTGTCTTGTCGCAGAAGTCAGAGCCCGGTAGTAATGGAAGCTAGGATGAATGAGTTTCCTTTAGGGGTCAGAAAAGATCCAGAATGTGAGTTAATAATACTGACTGGAGGGCCCCTGAGACTTTGCAAAGTACCACCATCTCCTTGAGGCATCCCTGTGAAGTAAGGACTACGGGTGTTATTTTATCTCCATCAGATGAAAAACAAATGATGCTCAAGAGCTGAAGCAACGCAGAGTTGCACAGGGCCAAGCATGAATGAGTGTCAGAGGGGTGATTATTAACCAGGTCTTTCAGCCTCCAAGTCCACAGGCAGGGGAGGAGAAGCCTTAGCAGAAGAACCTGAGCATTCTGGGAAAAAAACCTCACAGACTTCCCATGTCCCACTGCAGACACTTCGGCCTTCTACATTCAGAGCCTGCACTACTGACAGGGAAACTCACCTCGATGAACTGTTCATTATTACTGGTGGGAGAGAACTGAAGGAAGGCTTAATGGGCTTTTGACATCCTCATTAGACTGGACTTAATTCTCCAAGCCAACAACACTGGAGATGGTGCCCCCTGGTCTAATTTAATACAACAAACATTTATTGCTGATTGTGTCCAAGGCTCTGTGTTTTTATGGGAGTGAGAACAAAATCTCTGCCCTTGCAAAGCTCAACCTCTATTAGCCTTTCTCATTTTCTTTCTCATCTTTCTGGCTGATGAAATTCAGGAAGATATAGTCTGAGGATGGTTGCCATCCCACTTCTCTCTAATGTTCAATGGTTGGCAGACAATGCTGATCATTACCACTAATTACCACACACTTTTGGACAGCCCTCACAAGTGATTTTTTTCTCCAGGATAGATTGTTTCCCTTAGAACCCCAAGCCCAGAGGATTGGTCATTAGTGCTCAAGAACTTCCATCAAATGAGGAGCTTTTTCTGAATATTTTTATCCCTTTCTAATCTCTGAAGGTCTGGACACCACAGCAGTGGCAGGGTTATCAGAGGGAATCAGGGAAGACCAAAAGATACGTCTAATTCAGTTTGCAGTAGAACTTGTTATGTTTCTTGATAGGTTAAAGCCTATGATGTCATCGGAATGAGAGCTCCCTTCAGTTGGAAGTAGTTTATAGCCATAGTTGTGCACAGATCGGAGAGGAAAAGTTAGAATCTGGATTTGAAACCAGATCTTCTTGGCTCTAAGCCCAGCAATCTATCCATCCCAACTTGCTGCCTCTTACTTTTTCTGATAGAACATTTTTTAATCCCTACTTTCTTTATTCATTCATTTGTTTGTTTGTTTGTTTTGTTGAGGCAATTGGGGTTAAGTGACTTGCCCAGGGTCACACAGCCAGGAAGTGTTAAATGTCTGAGGTTACATTTGAACTCAGGTCCTCTTGACTTCAGGGCTGGTGCTCTATCCACTGTGCCACCTTGCTGCCTTGAAATCCCTACTTTCTTAATCAGGAAAAGTTTTAAAGCTTTTTTGAAGCTGTTTGTCAAGTCAACAAGTATATATTAAGCATTTAACTATGTGCCAGACACATAATTAAGGAGGCGATGAAAAGCCTAATAATAATAATAAATAATAAAAATAAGGTGCCAAACTATAGTCCTGGCCCTTGAGGAACTTACAATCTAGAGACTATGTGCAAGCAATCTTGTACAAACAACAAATAGAAAGGAAAAACTGAAGATATATTTTTTTTTGCTTAAATAAAGTTTTATTAAGATCTTCTTCAGTCAGCAAGGTAAAAAGAATTAACCTCATTTGGGTTCAGTTACACTTCTAATACAGACTGGCTGTAAATGACCAAATAATAATAACACCTCCCAAGGTAACAATGAGAAACAAATGAGTTAATACAAATGTAGCAACCCACCACAGGGCAACTTTCTTGCCTCTCAGTCAAGCAGACAGCCCTGGTCCTCTAGAGATCACAGTTCCCAGGGGCAACATTGAGGAGCTTGGTTTTTCTAGTATTGACCCTGATGAGCCCCCATCGGTGTGAGCTTCCCATTGATTATCAGTCAGATTTTTAATTAGCTTTTAGAAAGGGTATTTATTGTTACAAAACAACTTCTCCCTGTTCAGAGGCATGTTTTCTCCTCATACATAAAAAGGGCTTAACAGGGATTCTCAAACTACGGCCCACGGGCCAGATGTGGCCCTCGGGCCAGATGTGGCCCTCTGAAGACATTTATGCAGCCCACTGGGTTATGGCAAATGGGCTGAGGGGCAGAGACAGTTGTTTTTACTATAGTCTGGCCCTCCAGCAGTCTGAGGGACAGTGAACTGGCCCCCTGTTTAAAAAGTGTGAGGACCACTGGCTTAGGAGAATGTGTTTAAATCACAAAGGTAATGAAACATCTGGAACTGGCACAACACAGAGTTTTGGGTCCAGAACTGGTTCAAATCTTACCTTTGACACTTCTTAACCTGGGTGAATCACAACCTCAAAGTCATCACCTATAAAATGAAGATAAAAATAGTACCCATTACCCAAGATTGTTCTGAGGATAAAATGAGATAACATTTGTTAAATTATATTTTGCGAAATCTTAAAGAGCTATATAAATGCTACTATTACGTACAAGGAGGGCCCATTCTACTTTGCAATGTTTATTTTAGGGTGTTTTTTTCTTCCTCATAGCAGCCTTAAATGTATACAAGAAGATAGTGTGTCTTTGGTTTGGGGGGGAATTTTTTTTAACAATAAAGATCCTTTCCAAAAGGCTTAGAGAGTTGCCCAGTCCACTGATAGATCATGCACTTGCTCATGGGCGCACAGCCAGTATATATCATAGAGGGACTGGAATCAAGGACTTTCCGGCTTCAAGGCCCGAATTCTATTCTCTCTGTATTCATCCCATCAGTGAGATGTGTTAAAAGTCCTAAGAGGAGTTAGTCTTCCCCATTACACAGAAAGAGAGCCTCACAGAGATGACCAAGCAGGAGGTAGAAACGTGGCTGCCAGGCTACAATTGCAGGTCATCCGAAGTTGTTGATGTCCAGGTAGCACTCTCCTGCTAGTCGGGCACACATCTGTCACTCAGCACATCAATCACTCTGCCTGCCTTATAGCTATTGTGGCTTTAGGCTGCTTTGGAATTGGATTTCCTCCTCCTGCCTTCAGAAAGTGAAACTTTTACTCGGAGTTAAATGGTGGGAAGCTGGAAGGATCTTCTAACTAACGTGCTTTGATTAGCAGAACTAGACCTATCTGCTTTTTCCACTTCAAGACTGCATACGTACAGCCTGAGATCCATTGGCAATGGCGTAGCATCTGTACTTAAAGCCGTTCTTTGTCTATTAGCTCTTTGATCCTCATAATGCCCTTGCGAAGAAGAAAAGGGAAATCCTCTATTCCATAGCTTCTTAAACTATGGGTCACAACCTCATATGGGGGTCTCGTAACTGAATGTGTCAGTAATTATGTTTTATGGTCAGTAAAATGTTTGATTTATGTAGCTTTTTTATATACCTATTTCCCTGAGGTCATATGGAAATTTCTTGTGAGTTGAAAAATGTTAAGAAATCCTATGCTATTCTACAAGAAGGGGAAACTGAGGCCAGAGAAGTAAGTGACTTCATACACTTCTAAATTTTGAACCATAAGGAACCTCATTTTATAGATAAGGTAACTCGCTCAGGAAGATTGTATCGTAGCCAAGATCCAGCTCTCTTCCCTCATAAGTTGGTAGCAGATTTAAGACTAGAACTCAGATTTCCTGACTCCCTATGTCAGGGGACCTTATGTTAAATTGGAGGAGGGTCTCAAGAGCAGTGCCCTGGGATCTGCCCTCAGTTCTGTGATGTTCAATATGTTTTTGTCAGTGATATGGATTATCTTCATGAGTTCAAATCTAGCCTTAGACATTTATAAGCTGTGTGACCTTGAGCAAGTCATTTATCCAGTTTGCCTCAATTTCCTTCTTTATAAAATAAAGGAGAAAGAAAAGGCAAACCACTATGATATCTCTGCCAAGAAAATCCTATATGGGGTCATAGAGAGTAGAGCATGATTGTAAAAAGAAAGAAAGAAAAAAGAAAAACATAATAGCACCTGCCTTCCAAGATTATTGTATCAAATGAGATAATACTATAATAAAAATATATTATATATATAATATCTTTATTATATATAATCACTAATAAAATACAATGAAAATTTTAAATTCTTTAATAAATGCTCCCCATTATTATTATCTTCAACTACAGTATTTGGCAACTTCCAAGGTATACATGCTCACATTAAGCATTCAATAATCGGATACTATGAGCCTTAACACTGTTTCCAGCATACCCCTGGGTAAATCAAAATAAAGCAACATTTATTAAGTGCCTACTTTATGCTGACCACTGTGCTAGGTAAATAAAGGGTAAGAATAGCACTTGCCTGCCAGGGTCATTGTGAGGAGGAAAGAAGACATATTTAAAGTGCCTGATATATATATATAGACATACACATACATACATATACATATATATACACATATATGCATACATATATACACATACATATATACACATACATACATATATACACATACATATTTACATATATACATATATATGTATACATATATAATATATAAACATCATGTAACAGATGCTAGCTGTTATTATGAGAAAATGGGAGAATAAGCTGGCAGAGCATAGATCCATAGATCTGGGTATGTTGGAACTGGAGAAGGGATATTTAAGTAGAACACAGTAACTGTTGTCGAGCATCTCCTGGAGAAAGGATCAAATTGATTCTGTTTGGCCTCAAAGGCCCCAGAAGACAAGTGGAAAAGGCACCAATGGGCAGACTGGAGCGTGGTGGAAGGGAAACTTCCAAGAAATCTTAGTGGTCCCCAAATGGAATGGACCGCCTTTGCATCCTGGAGATGGGGAGGTCCTTCTTATTAAAGGAGGCTAGATGATCAACAGTTAAAAGATGTTCCAGGTAGAATTGCTGATGGGGTACAGGTTGGACCTCTGACCTGGGAAGCTTATTCTAGGGCTGGGATTTTGCAAGTTTTTGAATTATATCAGAGAAAAAGTGGATTATATAGCAATGAGGAGGGGACAAGGGGGCCCTAGGAAGGGCAACAGCCTGCTCTGGTGCTTAGGCAGCTAGACCTGTGACTTCTAGGCAGTCACTTTTATTTTCCACCCTTGTAAATGAAGGGAATGGACTAGATCATTTCTAAGGGTCCTTCTTTCTATAATTCCCACAATGTGAGGAATAGGAAGACAGCAGAAAGGAAACAGAGGGAGAGATGTTGCTGAGCAAATGCTTATCCCCAGTCTCAGCCCTTGTGCTTCAAACAATCCAAGGTTTCTACTTGGAGTGACCCGTTCTCTCCCAGGGGCAGCAAGGTGGCAAAATTGATGGAGTTTCAAGTTCTGGAGTCAGAAAGATCTGAATTTAAATCTGACCTCAGATACTCACTAAGTTGTGTGGCCCTGGGCAAATTACCCTGTTGACCTTGGTTTTGTTTTCTGCAAAATGTGTTGGAGAAGGAAATGGCAAATCACTTCAGTATCTTTGCCAACTGGAATCATGAAGAGTCAAACATGACTGAAAAATAATCGAACACATACACACACACACACACACACACACACACACACACACACACACACGCAATTTTTCCCAGTCTAGTGAAAAGACATCACAGTTTGGAATCAGAAGTCTTCTTTCCATATTCTGCCTCCATCATTTAGCGGCTGTGTGATCTCTGGCAAATCGCTTTCCTTTTCTGAACCTCCATTTCCTCATCTATAAAATGGGTTTAATAATCCTTAAATCACTGAACTGAAATCTGCCTCTACAACCTCCTCCTGGGCCCTCCAAGGCCAAGCAGAACCTCATGCTGCTGGCATTGTAAGGCTTCAATAAAACGATTGCTACCATGCTCCTTTTGAACCTTAAAGTACTAGAAAAATGGTAGATAGTCTCGGTTTTATATTCTCATCTGGAGGCTGCTCCTGAGTCCCCACAAAGCCAGGACATAGGCAGTCTGAGCATGGCTGCAGGGAGGAAGCCCCCTCTTAAGACCCAGGTTAAAACTTGAACACTTTCAAAGTGGGGGGCTGCTGAGCTGACACCCTCTTAAATGGAATAAAAATAGCCCAGAGTGAGTACAGACGTGCCAAGTGACTAGTCGCTGCTCCCAAACTTTTAAATAATCTCTACCATATGTGTGTGGGCTCCAGCTCTGCTTTAGTGGGTGGAACTCAACAGGCAGAGTTTCATGGGAAGAGAGGAGGGACTAGTACCATGGACTGGGACCCGGGGCCAGATGTGCATCCATCATTGTTTCATTCATTCATTCATTCATTCATTCATTCAATGCTGCCTGAGCACCTACTATGTGCAAAATTTGATGCTTGCTGTTGTAGAGGAGAAAAGCAATTAATTATAGCTGACATTTATCTCTAGGATCAAAGACCCCAAGGTTAAATCTCAAGGGACTTCAAGGGTTTAGTCCCACTCCCTTTCTTTTATAATTCATTACACATTTGAGTCTCCTCTCCCAAACTTGTGCTGTGAATAAGATTACAGGCAGTGTTGTCTCTATTTCCTAGATGCAGACACTGAAGTGACTTGCTTAGGGCCACATGGCTTCTAAATGGCAAAGACAGGTCAGTCTTGAACTCAGGGCTTTAGCTTCCTTTTCATTTGAATGGGTGGAGGTAACTCCAAAGTGGATTCCAATTCAGGGCTCCTTTCCCTAAAACATCATCATTTTGCCTTCTGGCAGGGAATATTCTTTAGCCTCATGTAGCTTAACTTTTCATGGAGGAAAGGGACTTGGATTTAAAACTCTAAAGTGATGTGGTTGTTCAGTCATTTTCCAGCCAGTCTTCCTAGAAAAGAGTGATTTGAAGTTTCCTTCTCAAGCTCATTTTGCAAATAAGGAAACTGAGGCAAACAGAGTTATGTGACTTGCCCAGGATCACACAGCTAGTAAGCGTCAGATTTGAAGTCAGGATGATGTCCTGACTCCAGACCTAGCAATCTATCTGCTGTACCCCTAAGTTACCCCAAGACAAAGCCAACTTTGATGCATTCCAGATGAGACATTCAAACAAAGCGTCACAGGAGCTTCAAATATGGAGTGATCACTTTCAGTCAAAGAAATCAGGGAGGACTTTGTGGAGGAGTTGGCATTGGGCATCTTGTTTTTTGCTGAGACGATTGGGGCTAAGTATCTTGCCCAGAGTTACACAGCCAGGGAGTGTTGTGTCTGAGGTCAGATTTGAACTCAGGTCCTCCTGACTTTAGGGCTTGTGCTCTATCCACTGGGCCTAGCTGCTGGCATTTGGCATCTTAAAGGCTAGAACTAGACTAGGAGCAGATCTGGGAACCCCAGACCCTCCATTGTGGTCCTTTTGGAGGGGAGTAGGTAACAGGACATTTGTGAAAAGACAGAAGAGACATGAACAGAAAACTAAACAAGATCTCTTGGAGCTTTCTTGGTCCATCCTTACAAAGCCTCCAGCTCTGATTCAGCTACACACACACCCCTATTCCACATGTCCCCCTTAGGGTCCAGCACACATTTTCCATCACAAGTATCCCCAATGTAATGTTCTCCCTGGCTGCCCAGCAATGGGCCAGCTCCCCGAGTGACCAATTGCTGCCTCTCCCAACTTAGGTACGCTAGGTGGAAATCATTTGTTCCAGACTGGGGGCTCAGAGTTATTAGCAACTCCTCAGAAACTGCTGAGTCTCTGCTAGGACAGGGCTAGAGCTGGGGATGCTGGTGGGGAGCACATTTGGGCTGCTGCTAGATCAAGCCCTGCTTCTTGGATGGCTTATCTCTCCCCCCACCCCCACCTCATCCTCCCAATATCTGCCAGCAAAGCTGATGTAATCACTGCTCTCTCCCATTAATCACTGCTGGGAACCGTTCTCTGTGGGAACAGGGCCGAGAAAAGCTGTGGAACGGTCCCCCAGGGTGGTATCAGAGCCTTGTAAACAGCGGATTGCTCGGGAAGCCGGGGCCCAGACACATGGGCGCACATGGGCATGCCGTGGGGATCAGCAACGAGTGATTAAGTCGGCCTTGCAGCTGGGTTGCTCCCGCTTGCTTCCCAGCCCATCACACGCCCAGAGCTCTTGGCCAAGCTGCGTAGATGATACCGTGATGCATGACAGACCTTTTACTTTCGGCCAACTGGGGACTGATAAATAGCGATGAAATCGGTGCCCATTTTGTATCGTGCCTCCAGACCGACAAAGCTCCTTCTGCACGGTTATTTCCATTTTAGAGATACAGTCACTAAGGCTCAGAGAGGTTTAGAACTGTACAGAGAAAGAAACTGAGGCTCATTTAGTGACTTGCCAAGGGTCATACATACATCATGAGATTTGAACTCGGGTCCTGTGACTTCACATCCAAAATCTCTCCATGAGTCCTCACTGCTTGCCTAAGTCTTTGCATTTGTCTATCCAAGGACTAATAACAATTATGTTAATCCTTATTGATACAGGGTTCCTCCTAAATCCTAACTAAGCATTAAAAACTTAAAACTGTCCTAAGACTTTTGAAACTCCTTATGTAGTACTTTTAAATTTTATAAAGCACTTTCTTCATTATTATCCTCACTTAAGAAATGGCAGCTAAGTGGAGCCTATATATATAATATATACATACATATATATGTATGTATGTATGTATATATATTGGCCTCTCCAGCCTGGGGAGAACAGATTCAGGTCCAGCTTGGGGAGACCCAGATTTATGTCCAGTCTAGGGAGACCCGGATTCAGGTCCAGCGTATTATCCGTGCTGAATATGTCACCTTAGGGAAGTCATTTAACCATTAGGGCTCTCTAAAACTGTCAGTTACAGAAAAAGACCCCCGCCAGGATTCATGTGAGAGTACTATGTACTAATGCAATCACAAGTTCAGTCCCTATTTCTGCGTAGCATTTTATAATTTTTAAAGACATTCTCTTATCTGTGATTGTACATTGAGCCACTTCATCCTGTAAAACAGAGGTGCAGGATTTATTCCCATTTTATGGAAGAGGAAACTGAGGTTTAGAATGTTAGACTGTAAGAGGCAGCATGGTCTACAGGGAAGAATGCTAGCTTGGAAGCATAAGCTCAAAGGATCGGGATTTCTTTGCTCTGTATTTGGAAGGAACCTAAAAGATCTTCCCTTAATTTTAGATAGGAGAAAACTGAGGCTCAGAGGAGTTGAGAATTGCCCAAGATTACAAAGACAGTGGGTGGCAGAACCAAGAATTGAATTACATTATTTTCTTCGTTTTTTGGATATAATTAGGGACAAGTGACTTGTCCAGGGTCACATAGCTAATAATTCTCTCAGGCTGGATTTGAACTCAGAACCTCCTCATTTTTGAGCTGCTACTCTGTTTACTGCACCATCTAGCAGCCCCTTTATAATTGTTTTCAAGTCAGAATTGTGAACCCAATTCACCGTTGAGTTCAAGTCACTTTTCTGAATCTCAGTTTACTTACCTGTAAAATTGGGGAAGGAATACAATAACAATTATACCATTTATCTCACAGGATTATTTTGATGAAGGTGCTTTCTAAATCACAAGAGTCTACAAAGAAGTGTAGTAGCTACAATGTGCCATATTTGGAGTAAGAATAGATCCAAATTTGAATCCTGATTCACACTTGTACTCACTATGTGTGAACCTGGGCAAGTCACTTCATCCGTTTGCCTCAGTTTCCTCATCTCTAAAATGAAGATAATAGTACCAACATCCCAAGGTTATTGTGGGGATCAAATTAGATTACATAAAGTAGTTGACAAATCTTAAAATGCAGTCGAATTATTTGTAGCTATAGAAATATATTACTATTGTTGTTGAAACTGGAAAGGACCTTAGAACTAAAGTATTTGAAGTGTCTCAAAAGAATTTGCAGGCTTGAACTTATTTTCAAGTCAAGGGACAAAGTTTATTATAAATGTAACGCCAATTGAAGCGGGTTAAGTTCCAAAAGGATTTAGCAAAGAACCAGGAGCAAGAAGATAAATTTCCAGAAAAAAGATAGATCTGGTTTTTCATGTCACTGAATTGGTTAATTTTATAGCCTGGAGGTAGAACCTTGTAGTGGTCTGATAGGCACCTCACCAATTTGTCTCAGAAATCTCTGTTATCACTGACCAACAGACTGTTATCTGGCAGTCAACAATTTTGTAGGACCATATTATAGTATTCCTAAGGCCAGAAGACTTTAGGATCCTTGACAGACTGTTAGAACAAAAGCACTTCTAAGATCAGGGGGCCTCAGGATTATTGCTATATTTCTCCTAGAAGCTGCCCTCTATCAAGAGGATGCCAGTCAAAATGTCAGCTTTGCTGATCCCTAGTGTCACTTACCTTCCCTGAGCTTCCCCTTCCTCCTCGCTATATTTAGGAGATTGGACTCCTTCCAGGGCTAGACCCAGAATCCTATGATTTGTGAGATGCACCCCCCCTTCCCTGATCCTTCTCTGCTCAGCATCCTCAGTTCCTTCAAGGATTGGGAGGGAACGGGAAAAGGTGGGGGAGAATGACCCTTCAGCCCCTTCCCAATTAGTAATCCCTGCCTGGCAATGAAGGGCAGCTGGTGGTTCCCCCACCTGAGCCCCATGAAGCTCTCAGCCAATCTGCATCTCCTTGCCCCCAGCACACCTGTGGCCAGGAGGCCTCAGGCATCAGGTTGCCTCTGGCTCCCTGCCCAGCTGTGGAGAGCTCTAGCGTCTCTAGTTTTGACATGGCTAGCTTCTGGGGGCTGCAGCACGGATGCGTCTGGGATGCTCCAGCCGGGCTTTCTGCGCTTTTGGCTCCAGGTGCATCAGGGTAAGAGCTTGGGGCTAGAGGAGAGAAGATGGGGGTCAACTCCCTGGGAAGCCTGGGGATTGAAGGATCTGGGAGGGGCCTCTGTTCCCTCTCACTGTACATGAAGAAGGCAGATCACTGTTTGGAGAGAGGGCAGGGAGGAGAGGAGGAGGAGGGCACACTGGGAGGAAACAGCCTCAAAGCAAACGTCCCATTCAACTCAACGAACACATGTTAAGCACCAGGAACCACCTAAGGCACTGGAGATCCAAAAGATAGAAAATAAAACTCCATAGCCTCAGTAATACTGTACACACAGATTATAAAGTCTACTGGGGAGTCAGTGATAGTTTCATATCAAGTCTATATTGCAATTGTACACACATAATATGTCACATGTATGTGTATGTGTGTATGATCTATCAAGAGAGAGGAGTGAACTTATTTCTTCATTGTATTGCTGGTGAAGGGAACTCCCAATAAGAACACCCCTTTTACCCATGTAGATCAGCAACTTAGAGTTTCAGAGAGCTGCCTGGGGAAACAGAGAGATCCAGTGACCAGGTCTTCTTAATTCTAAGGCCAGTTCTCTGATCTTCCCATCATCATCATCATCATCATCATCATCATTATATAATGCTTTCAAGCTTATAAAATGATTTATAGATGTTATATTATTTGAGATATGCAGGTGAATAAATAATACAGTGATGTGAAGAGAAGAAAGTACTATTAAGGTGGAGGGTATCAGGAAAGATTACACATAGATGCCAACTGAACTGAGATTGGAGCAAGTGAGGGGTTCTAAGAAGGGTTTCTAAGTGAGGAAGAAGGGCATTATCAGGGACAGCTCGGGCAAAAGCATGGCATCGGGAGATGACTTGAGCAAACAGCAGATCGGCTGTTTTAATTGGAACACAGAGTGTACGAAAGAGAACCATAGCAAACAGTTCTGGAAAGGGAGATGGGAGCTAGACAAGAAAGGTTTCAAAGTCCAGGGTGAAGAATGTGAATTTCTCCCAGAACAGGACAGCATCAGAGCTTGTTGAGCAGGGAGTGATGTAGTCAGAGCTGTGTGTTTTACAGATGTTAGTTGGGAAGACAGGTAGAGGATGAATTGGAGAAGAGGTAGAGATTAGAAACCATGAGACTAAGATCATAGCTGAATGGCCAAGCTTTGGTGGGAGATAAGGATGTTATCATTTTCTAGGTGTGGAAACTGAGGCCCAAATTGTGGAGAGGTCTACTTCCAAAGCCAAGAGACCCAAAGCCATACAGCTAGTGAACAGTGGGAATCAGAATTTGAACTTGGATCCTGGGACTGAAAATACAGGGCTCTTTTCACTACCCACTATGTTCCCTTCATCAGGGCTCATCCCAAAGGCTGCTGGGTTGGAGTTTCTCTTCCAGGCACTCAATAACCCTTCTGCTAAAGGTTTTTTCTGAAAAAGAAAAAAGAGTTGTTCAGAGAGACCTCCCCAGGTGTTTTGATAGTAGGGGAGAGATGAGGAGGATTCAGTGGGACTAGAGTTGATTCCAATTCTTTCCAGTTCCTTGGGCTAGGTGATCTCCAAGTCTCAGTTTCCCTTTTAGGTAATGCAAGGATTGACCCAAGATACCCTTGTGAAGTAGTCTCTCCCGGTTTGTAATATGTGATCCTTTGTGATGTCTTCTTCCCTTCCTGTTCCTGCATTTATTCCATCTATAACCCTGGCTAATAGCTGTAGCAGAGAAAATCTAGTCACAAATCCCTGAAGCAGAGATGTTTACATTTCTTCTGGAAAGGGGAAAATTTGATTTCTCCTTGAATGGCAACTTTACCCATTGACACACTCACTCACATGTTGGCTGGGCCTGAGTCCCTGACACAAAATTCAGATGTTTTCATTCACCAAAGCTGGTTAAAATCAGATTTTTTTACTCACAGAGAATAATTATTCTCTTAAAAACCTTTTGCTATCTTTCAGTTTTTCTTTATCGACTTTATTTCCCATTATATCCCTCCTTCCTCTCTTATCCCAGAGCTATCCCTTATAATACAGAAAAAAAAGTCACCTCAGGAGAACTTCCTAATACATCAACCACAACAGTGCAGGCAGAGTTACCCATCCATGGGCCCCCTGTTCTGCTGCAAAGAAGGGAGGTGAGTTCTCATCTCTTTTTTGAGGGGGGAGCAGACTTAGATGTTCTAATAACAGAATCCAATTTATATAATGTTATTGTTATCGTTCTTCCCACTTGCATCGTTGCTCTTATCGTGTTTATGGCAGTTCTCATTTAGCTTGCTCCCCCCAAATGGTCAACTTAAAGAAAGAAAACCATGAAAGTTGAAATCGTCCTTTGCTGGATTTCCCTTCAGGTTTTTTCGGCCCCAGCAAGCAGCATGTGCTTGTGGTAGCTTTGTGAGCGAGAACATCGGTAGCTGTGGCGAGATCTCATTGAATAGAGCCCCTTCCCACTGAGCCCTGCGCATCTAGGTCTTGGGCAGTCCATGGACTGAACTAAAGATATGACCGTCGTCTCCTCTAGTTCAAGGAGCAACTTAATACCTGCTGCATCTTGTTTAGCCAGGAGCCTTTGCCTCTGAGCTCTCAGGCTTAAATAAACACTTAGGGAAATGAGCTTTTGTACCTGACACCTTCCACAGGGGGAGGAGGAGAGCCCACAGGAGAGGGATTTATGGTAGGTCATTGTGGACGAGCCAATTCCTCTGTTTTTGGTCTCTTCCTGCTTTAAACCTGAGATCTGGAGGCCCAGAGAACAAGGCAGGAGCTTATTAGCTCATCGGAGAGAAGACACTCGATTCTTTCCTCAAAGCCAAGAGGATATAGATTTCAGGAGTGGACAGTGCTTAGCAGGATTAGGGAAGGCTGGGATCTATGGGATCTGCCTCTGGGTTTGAGCTGCTTCCTTGGTGCAAATAGCACTGGAATATGTTGGGCCTCGTCCTCCCAGAGTGGGGTGGCCCAGTCCTTGGGGCAGGAAGGCAGTCTGAGAAATAGTTTTCATTAAAGAAGGAAAGTCCCCACTGATCAGAGTCTAGCTGGAAGGAAGGTTACCGACTGGTTTAAACTCTAAATTTTCTTCCTCTAACCCTGCACTTTGAGTAGAAAATTCTCCCCAACCCCTCTTTAATTCCTTCCCTCGGCACATTATCTCTTTTTTATCCTGTATAGAGCTTCTTTGTATGTTATTTCCCCCATGAGATCATACGCAATTTTAGGGCAGGGACTATATTCTGCCTTTTTTTCTTTTTTTAATTTTTTGCATCCTTAGAGTTTAGCATGGTATATACATATGGTGCTTAATAAAAGTATATCGATTGATTAATTGGTTTTTTTTCCTTGGGAATTCTCCTTGACACTAGGAAGGTGTTTGGGGAGACTTAGGTGTCCCAGTAGACTAAGGAGTTTCCTGGAAGCTTGTCTCTGTGTCTGGGGAATTTTCAGTTTGCCTTGTCTTTTGAAAAGCAGAATGAGGATTCTGTACTTCACTAAGTTCCTTTCTCCCCCTCTTTTGTTCTTCTCTGCTTTCTCTCATATTCCCATTTTCTCTCCTCCCTTTCCCCTCTCTCTTCTTATTTCTTTCCCCCCTCTCTTCTTATTTCTTCCCCCCCCCATCTCTTCTTCCTTCTTTTTTCCCCACTTTCCCATTTTCTGCCCTCTTTTTTGTCTGCAGTAAACAGAGATTGTTTGGCCTTTATTCTCAAAATTCTAGGGCCAGGAGGGGCTCTCAGTGGCCATGCGGTCTGGCTTCCTGTCTCCCCAAAGGACTGTTCCTCATCCATCCCATTCAGATTAGCAGAGCCTCTGACTGAGAAAGCAGCCAGGCCAGTCAGGCATCCTAGCCTTGGCTTTCAAGATTGCTCCCATCTGCAGAGAACACTGCAGTTTTGAACATGTGCAAATGATTGAGAATACAAAGAAAAATAAAGTGTGAGTTAGCAGGTTTCCAGGAACATAGAAAACAATGCAGCAAAATACCTAGAAATCTCATCATGGAGTCTGGAAAGAAAACAGTTCTTTCCTCACTGGGCTGGGTTCTGTGTTTGCAGATTATGTGGAAAGGTCTTTCTCTTCATCTCATTCTTGCTCCTCTAGGCACCCTTGCCCTGAGTTGATATTTCCAGCGCCCACTGCAAAAGATGGGCCTCTTCTTTCCCATGACTATTTGTTATTGTTGTTGTTGCTCAGTCATTTCAGCCATGTCTAATTCTTCATGACTCCATTCGGAGTTTTCTTTGCCAAAAACATTGGAATGGTTTGCTATTTTTTTCTCCAGTTACCTACTATGTGCCAGCACTGTCCTAAGCACCTCAGTTACAAGGATGAAAATGAATGGTCTTTGTCTTCAAGGAGTTTATATTCTATCAAGGAAGAAATGTGCATAACATAGACACAAAATAAATAAAAGATAATTTCCAATTTAGGAGAATTGGATTGTATTGTTTTTGTTGTTGTGTTAGTAAGGGCTGGGGAATGGGCATGTAAACTGTGATCTGAAGGGAAATTGGAGATCTGAAATACACAAATAGGTCTTTTTAGGGATATTCAAAGACATGGAGCCTAGAGATGAATATTGGGTCGTGTATGATGAACAAGAAAGCTAGGTGGATGTAGTGGGTGAAGGAAAGTCTTATTCTTGGAAAGGTAAGTTGGAACCATGTTCTGAAAGTTTTTGTTTTTTGGGTTTTTTTTATTTTATTTTTTTGCTGAGGCAATGGGGGAAGTGACTTGCCTAGGGTCATACAGCTAGGAAGTGTTAAATGTCTGAGGTTAGATTTGAACTCAGGTCCTCCTGACTTCAGGGCTGGTACTCTATCAACTGAAACATCTAGCTGCCCATTTGAAATGTTTTTTAATATTCAATATGATTTCCTATCTTATACTGGTGAGTAATTGGGAGCCACTGGAATTGGCTATGAATTGCCAATGGGAAGGCACAGAAATGAGAGAGAGGATGCCATCTTTGTAAGGAACAGAAAATAACCTAAGGTGGAAGAAGAGGAGAGTTTGTATAGTCAAGGCAAGCAGAAGATTGGAAAAGAAGTTGAGAGGAGAGGAAAGATGCTAGAGTTTCATTTGTCAAGATTCGGCAACTCATTGGATGAGTGAGGGAGTCAAAGGTGATACTTGTACACTTTTTTCTCCTCCATCTCTTATGCCCACAGGAAGAATACCCTACACTAAATGGAATCCTTGGAAGAGGGATGGCTTTGGGAGAAAAGATGGCAAATTTGGTCTGGAGCATGTTGTTTTGAAAGGCAAAGATTGTTTCATTTTTAAAAATCTTCATATCCATAGAGCTTTTAATACAGTAGGAACTTCAATTCAAATTAAATGTTTGCCGATAGTTGTTGTTGTTGTTGTCATTTCAGTAGTGTCTGGCTCTTTGTGACCCCATTTAGGGTTTTCTTGGCAAATATACTGAAATAGTTTGCCATTTCTTTCTTTGAGGAAATTGAGATGAAGTGACTTGCCCAAGGTCACACAGTAGTGGTTTGCCCTTTCCTTCTCCAGCTCATTTTACAGATAAGGAAACAGGCTAACACGGTGAAGTGACTTGTTTAGGATCACACAGCTAGTAAATATCTGAAACCAGATTTGAACTTGGGAAGATGCATCTTTCCAACTCCAGGGAGGCTCTCTCTTCACACTTACCTGCTCTAAAAGCATCAGTTAAAGGCATAGAAAAAAAATGAAACATGAGAAGTTTATCTGTTCATGAGTTGCAATAAGATAAACTTCTCATGTTTCATTTTTTCCTAAGTCCCTAACTGGTGCTTACAAAGTTATACAGATTGAATTAGGCTGAAACCTCAAGTCTGGGATTCAAACCTTGGCTTATCCAAGTGTGAGTGAGGAAATGGGAGAATTTCATTCCTTTAGCAAAGCTCTGCTTCTGGGAAACAGCTCTCTGGATTTAAACCTGAGGGATTAAAAGAGGCACTTATTAAATCTTTCTTGCTTTGGTTCTTCTGAAGCTTTTGATCATCTTGGCCAACTTCTCATCCTTTCAAAGAGAGTTTGAATTGGACTTGTGTTGTTATTGTTATTGTTGTGGTTGTGGTTCCATTTCATGGAGGAATAGCATTTTCTGACCTTATTAATAATCTCCTCCCTGGATAATGGATTTCACACAGGGCCATAACTCCTTGGCTGCCAGCTTGGGTTCCATCAAGGCTGCCGCCCATCATCTGGGAGATACACAAGATTCATTTTACTTCATACTAATGCTCAGTGGTTTGCTAATTCAGTTCTATGGCAAAAAATGTAAGGCTGGTTGGTTTTAAAAATAAATAAACGAGAAGGTGGGTGTTTGGCGAGGGGCAGCTAATTGGGTTTCAGTGTTCCTCATCTAAGTGATTAAATGGAAACCAGTCGGGTGTTCATTATTCTTGGCCCTGTCTCCAAAAATGAGTGGAGTTATTCTTAGCACTCACATTCTGTCTCCTCAAACCCACACTGGCTCCTAGCTTTTCTGGGGCAACGATCAATCAACAAGCATATATTAAGCTCCTACTGTTTTTAGTACTAAGTGGTAGAGATGGAAGGTTTACATCAGGTTTACTATGGACAGATGTTCACAGGATTATATCCTAGAATCCATTAGACTGTAAACTCATCAGGGGCTCTTGTCCTTTTGATTGCCCAGTGCCAACCTGGTACACAGTAGATGCTTGAATTGAATTCAGTCAATCAATGGGGCATTGGAGGTCATTTAGCTTAGCCTGTACTTGTGCGGTAATTAATACCTACCACAAATATTCCTAAAAAGTAGTCATCCAACTTCTTTATGAATATATTCAGTGATGGGGAACTCACTACTCCTAAAGCAATATATTTCACTTTTTAGACAACTCTGACTGCTGGAAGTTCTTATTTTATCAGGCTGAGATTTGTTCCTTTAAGTGTCATCCGTGTTCCCTGACTCTGCTCTTTGAGGGGAGGAGAAGAAAGGTTAGAGAAGTCAATTATCTTAAAGACTTCCTCCCCTTCCCCTTATTTTATGCTTAAGGAAGCTAAGGTCATAGGTTTAGAATTGGAAGTAACTACAATGGCATTTGGTCGAAACACCTCATTTTACAGCAAAGGAAACTGAGGACCAGAGGGGATATGACTTATAGTTACACATGAAGGGTCAGAACTGGGATTTTCACTGTCTTTTTCTGTTTCCCTAGGAAGTAATAGAATTAGAGCTCAAATTCAGGCTTTCTTCGATGTCCTCTCACACCCACTGTATCATTCTGCTTCCTAACCAGAAATACCAGCTATGGCAGCAGGCTGAACATATCTTCTGGTGAAATCATCAGAGTTGGCCACTGGTTCCAGATGTTCCCAGATCTCCTGGAACAACTTATTCCTGCACACACTTTCCTGTCTCTCTCCATCTCCTTCCCTCCTTCCCTTAGGGAAATCCATCCATACTCTTGACTGTGATCTGGACATAATTTAGTCAGGAATCTCTTGTAAAGAGGCAGAAATTGGCACTGTTCCCTTGCAAAAACCCTGGAAATGTCCAACAGCCTCAGAGAGTGTAGGTCTATGATTGGAAAGCTGGAATTGAATACGTTGCCACATTCTTCACAATGAGTGAAATGCCAAGCAGTTGGCATGTGGCCGAGCATCTTGTTTCTCCTCACCCCTACCAATGGTTCAGGGGAATTTGAACCTCTGGGAGGGGTTTTTATATCTGTTATTCTAAGAAAGGGAAAAGAGCCAGAGATAATTCCTGTTGCTATAGATTTTTACAGATTGACTCACTAGCCTACTTTCCCAGTCTTATTCCCCTTCATTAATCTAGTTAAACTGGCCAAAAGGTTGAGTGTCATCTGTGCCCTTATCCAATCTGTTTCCCCCCCCCATACCTGGGAAGCCCTCCCTCCTTACTTTCCTTAGAATCCCTAACTTCCTTCTGAATTCATCTCTGACTTCACCTTCTATAGGAAGCCTTTTAAGCTCTCCCTAATAATGAGTACTTTTTCTCCCTGAAAAGTATCTTGTATATACTTGCCAATTTACATATTATATCCCTTCAATAATGCCATGGGACATAGTAGATAGCCTTAAAACCAAGAATAGCAGGGTTGCCTCTGACTCTTATTGCCTGAATGACCCTGGGCAGGTTATTGCCCCTTCATTCTGAAAGAAGACCAATGACTTCAGTTATTTTGTCTCTTAAATGCTCCAGCAGTCATGTAACACAATGTAGTTATCCATTTCCCATTCAATGGGCATCAATAGGCAAATATTTCTTAAGTGGATGTCCTCTCCCTAAGGATGCTCAACACTATGGAAATCTCATTTATTACATTGTTTATATCCCATGTCCAGAATGTCCTCCTTCTTTTCCTCTGCCTCTTTGAATTCTTAGCCTCCTTTAAGACTCAGCCCCAGCAGGAGCTACTACAGAAGGTCTTCCCTGATTCCCCTATCTTCTAATATCCCTCTCCCACTAATTTACCTTGTATTTATTTCATGACTTTTTAAATGTTACTCATGCTCTCTGTCCTGATTTGAATGTAAGCTCAGTGAAGGCAGAAACTAACTCTCTCTCTCTCTCTCTCTCTCTCTCTCTCTCTCTCTCTCTCTCTCTCTCTCTCTCTCTCTTTCTCTTTCTTTACATCAACTATTCCTGAAACACAGTAGGAACCTAATTAATGTTCTTTGACTAGAAGTCACATTTGGATATTTATAATAAGCATTTTTCTTTTTTTTTTTTGTTTTTTTTTTTTTACAAAAATTTTATGCATAGGTAATTTTTCAGCATTGATAATTGCAAAACCTTTTGTTCCAACTTTTCTCCTCCTTCTCCCACCCCCTCTCCCAGATGGCAGGTTGACCAATATATGTCAAATATGTTAAAGTATAAGTTAAATACAATATATGTATACATGTCCAAAGAGTTATTTTGTACAAAAACAATAGGACTTTGAAACAGTGTACAATTAGTAACCACTTTTCACTAGAGCCTTCCTCCATCATCCACCTTGATTTGGAGACCCTGACTCTCAAGGACTGTGCCATTAGTGTATAAGGATTGAGAAATCCCTCCAAGAGACTTACATGAACTGGTGCTAAGTGAAATGAGCAGAACCAGGAGATCATTGTACACAGCATCATCAATATTATACGATGATCAATTCTGATGGATGTGACTCTTTCTAACCATGAGATGATTGATGCCAGTTTCAATGATTTTGTGATGAAGAGAGACCCAGAAAGAGGACTGTGGGTACTGAATGTGGAGCATACTATAACATTCTCACTATTTTTGTTGTTGTTCGCTTATATTTTTTCTTATTCATTTACTTTCTTTTTTTAATCTGACTTTTCTTGTGCAACAAGAGAATTGTATAAATATGTTTATACATAATGGATTCAACATATATTTTAACATGTTTAACATATATTAAAAAAAGAGAAATCCTCCCAAACTGGAAAATCAGCAAGCATCAATTTGTTTGGAACAGACCACTGGTCTCTCTGTCATCATAAAATCATCATCAGATTGATTTAAAGTGGGAGGGGAGTTAAAGATTTTCTATATCAACTCTTCCTTTTCCAAGGAAAGAAACTGAAGGCCAAGGACATAAAGTGATCAACCTTTGATCACTTGAGTAAAATAATCCATTACAAACATTTAAATATCAACTATATGCCAGTCACTGAGCTGGGATACAAAATGTCCACAAAGTGGAACAGTCTCTACTATCCAGGAACTCATATTCTGCAAGTATAAGAGTAGCCCCTCTAAAATCAGAGATGAAATGAATTGTTTTGGCAGAGGGTGATGGATGTTATGGTTTTGGCAACTTATGAAATGAGATCTAAAGAGGGTAGGGCAGGGACCAGTGGAGTAAGAATTCATGGAGAAAGATATGAATTATTGAAGAACAAGGAATAATACTCTCTCCTATTACTATAGTTCATTCAAATCAGTGAGTCAGTAAGCATTTATTAAGTACCTACTATGCGCCAAACATTGTGTTAAATAGGAGATACCAAGAAAGGTTAAAGATGTTCCTGCCCTCAAGATCTCAAAGTATGATGAAGAAGACAACGTGTAAACAAATATATACAAGAAAGCTAGAGAATAGGATAACTAGGAAATAATTAGTAGAGGGAAGGCACTAGAATTAAGAGGGATTTGAAAAGGCTTGCTATAGAAGGAAAGATTTGGCCCTTGAGAAGAGTCAGGGAAACCAGGAGGTGGCAATGAGGAGGAAACAAATTCCAGGCACTTGGGACATGAAAAGACATGGGGGACAGCCAGAGAAAGTGCCTGGAGCCCAGAGATGGAGTATTTTGTTTATGAAGCAAGAAGAAGTTCAGAGTCACAGGACCAAGAGTATACTGGTGAAGAGAGGAGGTATAGGATGTTAGAAGAGTGAAAAAGTAGAAGGGGGTTAGGTTACAGATGGCTTTGAATGTCAAACAGAAGATTTTGTATGTGATCCCAAGGGTGATAAGGAGCTACTAGGGGCTTATAAAAACTATTCATAATCTTATGAAGTCTCATAATTAGTACCATCATCCCCTCTTTTTAGATGAGGAAACAGGATCAGAGAGAGTAAAAAATTGTCTAGGTATTAAGGTATCAAGGACCAAAGAATCTAGTTCTAAATCCTTCACTAGCCCAAGATATCCAGCCACTTTTCCTATTCTTCTAGAATCAGATTTCCCTTCCTCTTCTCCACATGCCCAATTCTTACTTGACCTCCAAAAAGGTCCCTAACCTTCCAGGCCCAAACACTCCCCAGGAACATTTCCAGAAGACAAATGGTCATTTGCTTCAGGTCAGAATGTCAAGAATGCTCTTAGACTGAGTTACAAGGAACCTCTCAGTCCATCCTATATCTGAATAGTAATCTCTTATAGAAATTCTCCAGCATCTTTGACAAGTGGTTATCCTGCCTTTAGTTGAAGACCTCCAGTGAGAAGGGCTCCACCACTTCCTGAGTCCATTTCTCTTTTGGAAATCTTTAATTGAGGTATTTCTTCTACATTCAATGCAACTTTTGCCTCTTTTCAATTTCTACCCATTGTAGAAGGTCTACCCTTCTGAATTTTTCTTTATATTTTGAATTGGCTTAACAAGTATTTACATTGTTTCGCCATAGTAGAAATTAAACTTCTAGAAGGCTAAGAATGCCATTTTTGTCATTGTATTCTCAGAAGCTACATAGCCCATTACTTGCCTCTTGCTTACTAAGTACCCCCAAATTGAACCAGATTTCATCCCAGTTGTTATCCTCTGTTCATTTTCCAAATCATCAATGTTCTATCCACTGGATTATATGCTCTTATATTCCTGGAAACTCTGCAACCCAAGATCAAATTAATTTTCTTAGCTGCCATATGCCGCTGTGATTCTGATTGAGCTTTCAGGTCACTAAAACTCTCAGACTCTTTTCAGATAAACTACTATTAATTAGTTAATCAATAATCATTTGTTAATCACCTACTACATGCTAGGCACTGGACTAATATAAGAGCCACAGAGACAAAAGTCTTGTCCTTGTAAATCTGAACACCTAGGACTAAGGTGTTCATTAATCCTTATGAAATTTTGGCCCATGATTCTAGCCTGACTTGGGATCCACTAAATATGGGGAGATGGGGGGCGGGGTTCTCAGTGATAATAAGTTTTGGCTTATAAAAAGGAAGGAAATATTTTTCCAATTATTTATGACAGGACTTTTCCAGTTTTTCTATTTGTACTCAGGTTTGGAACTCAAAGAGCAAGGAGTGATGTTGGTATTTTGGAGAGGGGCTCAGATTTTTCTCTGGTAGAAGGGGCTAGCAGCATCTCAAAACTTGATCTGCTGAGATTCTTCCTTCTACTCTGTGTTTTCCTACCCAACAGATTATAGAATCCATAATCAATAAACTAGCAGACTATAGAACCCATAAAATCAAGCCTTGGGAGCAGGGTGGGGGGAATGAAGAAAAGATCACTGAGTTGCAGTTGAAGTCTCTAGGACTTGTCTCTCTCAGATGGGGGATCAAATGAAGGGATGGTCAGACAATTCACTCAAGGAAGTCTGTTGATCTTAGGGACCAGCCTGGAAGAGCTTAACGTTCAGAGTGGGAACTATTTTTGGAAGGGCAAGGTACGACTCCCTGCCTCCAAACTTGAAGTCTTGCTAGTCAGGACTTGGAACAGGTGGACTTGATTCCTTTGCTTTTCCCCCATCCTGGCCCTGTTGCTACAAGTTCCAAGGCAGAAGGAGGCTAGATTGTACCCTCTCAGGGAGTGAAACAATAGGGAGCCCCAAAATGGGGCAGATATTATGTAAGCTTTATACTACCATCAAGGCTTTGAGAATCTATTGTAGGATATGTGTGTATATAGAAGAATGTAAAGATGGAAGTAAAAAAGGGAATTGTTTGCCAAAGGATTCTCAGCCTAGGCTACAGGCATAAATTTTAATGGGCCCTTGAACTTGGATAGGAAAAATTACATCCTAATGTTAATTATAGTTGATTTCCTTTGTAATCATATATAATTTTTATTTTGTGCATTTAAAATCATTATCTCACAAAAGGGATCAAGGTTTCACCAGATTGCCAAAGGGCTCCATGGTACAAAAAATTTTATGAAAATTAAAATTAAATTAAATTAAAATTAAATTAGATTTTAAAAATTTTAATGATCCACCCTAGGCTATTATCCTTTATTAGTGAAAATCCTGAAAAAGGAATAAGGCATGAAGCCCAGTTCACCCTGAATTCAGCATTCCCCATTTTTAGAGTGAATGAATCAGTTGGCTGCATTCCTTAGGGGTTACTCTAGATTTTGGCAAGGGGAAAGGGAGTTACGGAGGGCATTACCCAAATAGCCATTCCAGAAAGGGAGATTAAAGGATGGGAATGGGGCAAAGGTGGTTAGGACCATCTGTGTCTGTTTACATGGGGGACGACCCTCAAAATAAAGAGCAAGTTCATAAAAAAACAGCAAAGCTTTCACAAACACATCATATCAGACTTGGAAGAAGCTTAGACCATTTTCACCAAACGTCCCATTTTAGAGGAGAAAACCAAGACCCAGATAGGGGAAAGACACTTGGACAAAACATAGACAGCTAGGGAAAGGCTAAACCAGGCATTGCAATTCAGGTCCTTGGACTCTGTTTCTTGTACTTTGTGTGTGTGAAGCATTTAGCTCAGGGCATCTGTCCCCCGGTCTTGGAGGCACTAGAGCCATGGGAGATTGAGAAGGAAGATCCTCCCTTTTTTCCTCCTGATTTCCTCAACCAGAGTTTCCACAGCCTAAATCCTCTGACAGTCTGGGGCTGGAGCCAGAGTTATGGATTAGCGTGTAGGAGGATTTGGGATTTTGGTTAAACATGGGTCAGGAGGGGGTGGGAGGGAGCTCCCATGTACAGTCCTTCACTACACTGGGGCAGTTGTAATCAAGTAGAGGGCTCTGGCTGTTTCTTTGAGCTGGGCTCTTTCTTTCTGAATCACTTCAGTAAAGGGACTGGACAAGATGCAGCATCAGGAAAAGGAAGTTCCAGCCGGGCATGAAAAGCTGGTGGGTTGAAAGGAGTTCTCCCGTCCCTCAAGAATAGAGACAGTATTGGAGGGGGGAGACTCTGGTTCCTGGAACCCTGACCGGACAGTGATGTGCAAGGACAGAGGAAAATGAGAAAACTTTGGACAGGTTCTCGGGATGCTCTGAAGGATTCAGGGCATTTGTTCGATTGTCTGCTTCCTTTGGGTAATGCAAGGGGCCTTTGATAATTTGGTACAGACAAGACCAGCATTTTACAGGAGGAGGAGCAGAAATGAAGCTGTCTGAAATGGGAATTCTCCTATAAGTGCTGAAGCTTTTGCTAAGGTTTCTATGAAGAAAATATTGGAGTTTTTGGAATCTTTGGGGAGCCTTTGACTGGGGGTACTCAATGAGCTTCAAGGTTGAATAGAGCAAGGATGGTTCTGGGAACTTCCAGGGGGAAGTTGGCAAAACGGTCCATCTGCTGTCCCATCCTTTTGGTTTTACATCGCCTCAGTGACATAGTGACTGATTTCCCATCACTTTGGCCCAACTGGGAAAGGTGAACTATCCTACCTTCCTGTCATGTCTCCTGGCAAGTCTCCCTCACTCCAAAACAAAGTGACAGTGGCCTGCTTGGCAAAAGAGTTTCTCTGGGTCGGAGGGAGCATCGTGGTTTCCCCGAAGTGGAGATTAGGCCAGTTCGGTAAGAAAGGGAAAATCCAAACTCCTTGGATTTAATGGTATGGGGTCATTCCTTCAATACAGAGTCATGATTCCTCATCTTGGGATAGCACCTTTGAATTGGTGAAGTATTCTATTCATTTGATTTAAAGCCTTGAGGATTCAAATATCTTCGTATCATATTCCCAGGATTTGTAGGGTATCAGAGAATGTTAGATCCTAGAATTGGGGTTTGGGACATCATTAATTAAAGATTTCTGGTATCTGAGTACCTATGGTCTCAGGAAAATAATAATCATAATAATGATGGACGTGATGATAAGATTTTATTTTAATTTCAATAGTATTTTATTTCCCCAGATTATATGTAAAGATAGTTTTCAACATTTCGTTTTTGTAAGACTTTGTGTTCCAAATTTTCCTCCCTCTCTCTCTTACCCCCTTCCCAAGACAGCAAAAACAATCTGAAATAGGTTAAATATGTGTAATCCTTTCAAATGTATTTCCATATTTATCCTATTGTGCAAGAAAAATCAGACCAAAGGGGAAAAAACATGAAAAAAGGAAAAAAAAAAAAAACAACCTCCCAAAAGTGAAAATACTATGATTTGATCCATATTCAATGCAATCCATCAACTCTGGATGCAAATGATGTTTTCCATCCCAAGTCTATTGGAATTGTCTTGAGTCCCTGCATTGTTGAGAAGGGCATCACAGTTGATCGTCTCATAATCTTGTTGTTACTGTGCACAATGTTTTCTTGATTTTGCTTGTTTTACTCAGAAATGGTGGTAATGTTTGCAAAATGGTTTACAAATATTATTTCACTTGATGCTCACAACAACCCTAGGAGGTAGTTGCTATTATTTTCCCCAATTTATATTTAAGGAAATTGAGGCAGGCAGGGGTTAATTGATTTGCTCCAGTCATACAACTAATAAAAGCTGAGAGAGATTTTGAAATTAGGTCTTTCTTATTCTAAATCTATCCCTCTAACATCTGTCTTGAGATATAGGACTGGAAGGGACATCAAAGTCCATCTAGCTGAATACCTGATTTTATAGATGAGGAAACTGAGGCTTTTCTAAGGTCACAGAGAGATTAAGTGTCTAAAGTGGGATTTGAACCTACATTCTTCAATCCAGAGTCTTAGTGAATGTCTGTTCTTTTCATCCAGACATCTAGTCCATGTTGAGACTTGGGAGGGGATCCATATTCTCTGGAGTCTCTGGAGCCATTAAACAAATGACTCTGGACTCATTGTCCATTTTGTCTTGCCCTAAGCTTCTTCTCACCCTCTCCTTGGGTACATTGTTCTCACTTTGGAGTTGAGAAAAAATGCAGCTGAATGGAACCCTGGGTTTACAGTCTAAATGAAGCATTTAGGTGACACAGTGGAGAGAGCACTAGGCTTGGAGTCAGTAAAATCTGAATTCAAATCTAGACTCAGATACTTCCTGGTTATGTGACTTGGCAACTCAATTCACTTCTGTCTGTCTCAATTTCTTCAATAGTAAAATGGGGATAATAACCATCTGCCTCCCAGGATTGTTGTAAGAATCAAATGAGATAATATTTGTAAAGTACTTAGCACTGTGCCTGGTATGTAGTAGGAGTTTAATAAATGTTTATTTCCTTCCCTTCCCCTCTGATCTAAAGATGACCTTCAATTCCCATCTATAACTGGGTCAGTGTCTGTCATGGGACCATAGGTTTTGAACTGGAAGGAACTTTAAAAGTCACCTAGGCCAAACCCTCTCACCTTCTAGATGAGGAAACTGAGTCTCAGCATCTGAAGGGAAGAGCATAGTCTTTGATGGGATTGGGAGGGAGTGGAAAAAAAGAGGCTGAGTTTCTCCAGAGAAGGACCCTGGAACCACATACCTGCCCCTTTTTTAACCTGGCCCAGAATATCTTTTAGACCTCTGGTCTTTTGCCAATGACAATTTCCACTTGCCAAACCATGAACCTTCTTCAGAACAGATTTCCCCAGAGAGAATTCCTGATCCCCTTGGTGAATATAATCCCTAGGTTTATCCTCAGCCGTACTAGGGACATTTTGATATGGTTTGTGGTTTCCAATATATTTTTCACAAATAAGATTTTTTTTTCTCCTAGCCTCCAAAAGATAGTAATTTTCTCCCTTAACCAATATATGTGATTTCTTCCCTACCCCCTCCTACTTTGAGTCAACATTCTGACTTTTATCTTGACCACCAACAAGCTTTTTATAGAAAATGGAATTGCTGAGCTGCAGTCAGAGGGTTAAGGCTAGAGGCTCCATGATACAGCCTACAAGGAAGCCCTGGCTCCTTCTGAAGGGACTGAACTCTAAGGAGGTAGGAGAGGGCAGTTTCTTTGGGCTCTGGGGGCCTAGATACAGGTTTCGGCCCTGAGAAAAACGTTATTTGTCCTATTTGTATACTCCTGTCTAGGGAAATAAGTCCTAACACTTGTGTGAGGACTTGCTCCAAATTTAGGAATGAAGGTTCAGATATAGGGAGGGAATTGAAAATAGAGGGCTTGTGGAAACGCCTTAAATCTTCTCCCAAGTCATCTTAGCCCTAATTGGGTAGCTCTATAAGCAGGAATCAGTGTGTAGGGATTCTTGAACTGAGGTTTACAGATACACCTCCAAAGAGTTCATCAATAGATATGTGAATATAGGGAGGGGGAGATTATATCTGTATATCAAGGCCCTTGTTTTCTTTTATAATTGTTCCTTCTATTGATTTTCCCTCTCTCCTAGTGAATGTTTGTTAAATTGCAACCTAATTCACTTTCAGATTTTCAGACATGAGAATGTATTCATATCTCTTTTTTTTTTTTTTTTTTTTTTTTTTTGGGAGGCCGGGGTTAAGTGACTTGCCCAGGGTCACACAGCTAGGAAGTGTTAAATGTCTGAGATCAAATTCGAACTCTGTTCCTCCTAAATTCAAGGCTGGTGCTCTATCCACTGTGCCACCTAGCTGCCCCTGTACTCATATTCTTTAGAGTTTTGAAACAATCCTAGTGATTTTTCTCTTGTCCTTGGATTTGCTGTCCATCTTGCCCTGCCATCACTGTCTCCCTGGGCACAATATTTCACTTGGAGATTTGGGGAAACTCCTTAAGTTCATAGTAGTTCATAGGTTTCCAGCCCATGGGGTCCATGATGCAGAAAGAGGCAAATATTCCTTAGAGGAGAAAGGGGTGAGTCCCAAAAGATTGGGTACAAATTCTGGGTCAGCTATTTCTCATTCAATTTTACCAACATCTATTAAGTGCTTAGGATATTCCATTTGCTAGTTGTTGAGGCTACAAAGATCAAGAATACATCCATGTCTTACATTCCTCCGAATAATACTTGGCATTTACATAGTCATGTAAAATTCATGAAATGTTTCTGAGTTCCACAAGCAGCAGGTGAAGTAAATAGGAAGAGAAATAGTGACTATATCTGTGGTCTCAATGGCTTAGGAAATGGCTAGATGAAGAAACTCTTCCTCTCCCAAAGTAAGTCAGCATCAGCGATAGCACTTTAAAGTCTTTAAAAGTCTCCTAGAGCACTCAGACAATATGTCAGAAGCAACACTTGAACCCAGGTCTTCCTAGATACGCAGTAATATCTATCATGATTTTTTTTAATAGGCATTATTATCCCCATTTTTCAGATGGGGAAATTTCTCTGACCAAAGTTGGGGTGGAGAGCTCTGTGCCAGTGAAAATCAAGTCCTTTGTCCAGGCCCCCACTCATGATCTCCAGGTCTGTTAACATTACTCAGACTGAGCTCAAGAACCCAATCTTATTACCATATTATTATATAAAGTTTTTTTTTTTTTAAACAAATTGAATCAGCTCATCCCCCAGCAAAGGGATTAGACTTTAGCTACAATTTACAAGGAGATTGATTCTGCTGGAAAGCTGCTCTCCTCCACTCCCTCCTCTCACCCATTCCTTTACTAAGCACAGGCTACCAGCCTGGGGGCTGCATAGCTTTAATAAATGGGACTTCTGAGTGCTTAGCTCTGTCCATGGTACTATTTTCTTATGGCTAGCTGGCTCCAACCTTGAATAGGGGCTTGGGGCAGAGTTTTTCAGTAAACCTTTCATTAAGGCTTGTAGGATCAGGGACTCAGAATTAGAAGGGTTATCCACTAAGACTCATCCAATCAAATCTCTTCATTTTACAGATGGGGAAACTGAGGCTCAGCAAGTTTGACCCAGATCACAGTGGTATTAAGTATCATAACCTGAGTTCAAATTCAGATTCCCTATGTCCAAACCATTTTACAGATGAGGAAATTGAGGCAAACAGGGTTAAGTGATTTCACCAATGTGAGGCCAGATTGGAAACCAGGCCCACCTCTCTATCCACTTCACCATGTAGGTAACAGTACAAGAGCTAATCACTGCACAGCAGCAATCTATGATAGGATAGGATGCTTCCTGTGACTGGAGTTAGATGAGAAATGCAGATAGGATTGAAGGAACTTGGAGGAGAGATTAAGACTTGCTGAGAAAGAGTACTTTGAAGAGGAAGGCTTTGAAGGAAGGTAGGATTTCCCTAGGAGGTGAAGAGAGGCAAGGGCATTCTAGACAAAGGAGGAGCATTTTGAGTAGTTGTCTGGAGAAAAGAATATATATCTATCTATCTGGCTAGGGAAGTAAAATTGTTCCAGCTGGGATGTGGGGTCTGTGGGACAGGAAATGTATGTGCCATGAGCAGGGCTAGCAAAATGCCTCTCTAGTCAGCTTCTTTGTTCATCCTTACATTTCTGTCCTGTTCTTGTAGGCCCTAGCAGGCTAGTGAACTTTGAGTGGTCATTGGGGTTTGGGGGACAGGCAAGAAGAATTTTTGGCTGAACATCTTCTACAGGAAGCTACTTAACTGCAGTGCTTTTTAATTATTTTCTATTTATCCCACATAGAGCTTGCTCTGTATATATTTGTTTTCATATAGTCTTCCCCATTAGATTATAAACTCCTTGAGGCCAGGCACTATTTTTTGTCTCTTTTTGTATCCCTAATACTTGGCACAGTGTCTGAAATATAGTATGAGCTTAACAAATCTTTATTGATTGATTAAATACCTATGGAGAACAGATCAGCTTCCCTGATCCTGGAAGTCTTAACTTTCTACCAGAAGAGCCTGAGATGGGGAAGAAGGCTCTGGTGAATCTAGTGTTTGTCTTATAACCTCATCACGATGCTATCCCTCCTCCCTGGAATATATTCTTCCTTTCATTTCTTCTTCCTGGATTTCCTGGCTATCTTTAATACTCAACTAAAATCTCACCTTCTGAGTGGGGCAGCTAGGTGGCAGCTAGGTGGCGCAGCGGATAGAGCAGCAGCCTTGAATTCAGGAGGACCTGAGTTCAAATCTGGTCTCAGACACTTAACACTTCCTAGCTGTGTGACCCTGGGCAAGTCACTTAACCCCAGCCTCAGGAAAATAAATAAATAAATAAATAAAATAAAATAAAATCTCACCTTCTACAGGAGGCCTTTTCTGGTCCTCCAAGCTGCTAGTGCCCACCTCTCTCAGATGATGTTCCATTCACTCTCAATTTATCTTGTGTGTACATGGTTGTTTGCATGTTGTATTTCCCATTCAACTGGAGACTCCTTGAAGGCAAGGTCTGCCAGATCAGCTTTTTTTTATTCATATCCCCATCATTTAACAGAGTGGCCGATATATATATATATATATATATATATATATACCTCTAATAAATGCTTGTTGACTTGATAGAAGGAATCTTTTGAGGTCATCTAGGCTAAATATACCTCTCATCCACTTTTTAGAGGGTGTATAGAATAGTAAATATAGAATATTATGGAATATTATTGTTCTGTAAGAAATGACCAACAGGATGATTTCAGAAAGGCCTGGAGAGACTTACATGAACTGATGCTGAGTGAAATGAGCAGAACCAGGAGATCGTTGTATACTTCAACAACAATACTATACGATGATTAGTTCTGATAGATGTGGCCATTTTCAACAATGAGATGAACCAAATCAGTTCCAATAGAGCAGTCATGAACTGAACCAGCTACACCCAGCGAAAGAACTCTGGGAGATGACTATGAACCACTACATAGAATTCCCAATCCCTCTATTTTTGTCCACCTACATTCTGGATTTCCCTCACAGGCTAATTGTACACTGTTTCAAAGTCCGATTCTTTTTGTACAGCAAAACAACTGCTTGGACATGTATACATATATTGTATTTAATTTATACTTTAACATATTTAACATGTATCAGTCAACCTGCCATCTAGTGGGGGGGAGGAGGAGGGGAAAAATTAGAACAAAAGGCTTGGCAGTTGTCAATGCTGTAAAATTACCCATGCATATATCTTGTAAATAAAACCTATAAAAATAAACAAATAAAAAACTTTTCACAGCCTAAAAAAAATAATAGTAAATATAACTTGAGATGGACACTCTGTGCCTCAATCTACCCCCTAGTACCAGCTAAGGGGCACCATAGTGCCCAAAGTGCTGGGCCTGGAGTTAGGTAATGCTGAGTTCAACTCCAGCCTCAGACACTTACTAGGAGTATGAACCTGGGCAAATCATTTAACCTTTGCCTAAGTTTCCTCATCTGTAAAATGAGAATGATAATACTAGCACCTATCTCCAGGGTTGTTATGAGGATCAAGAAAGATTATACATGAAAGATGTGTTTTGTACACTGGGTACATTAGTATTGAAAGAAGTAATAGGATGATGAGGGGTGAGTGGAATTATTCATAGAAACTTTGGAACTTTCACAGAAAGGATATAAAGTTGAATAGGATTTTGGTTGAGATTTTATTATATTTACAAGCTCATAGTTCTAGAGTGTGGTGAGGGGGAACCTAGGAGGGTACCTACTTACACCCTTTCATTTTATGATGAGGAAACTGAGATCTAGAGAAGTGACATCAATCTAATCCATCCTTATTTTATAAAAATAAAAAAAAATTATATATTTTTGGTTTTTATTTCACTTTGATGTTGGAATATATTTATCCTGCCTCCACTTTAAAACAAGACATCCCTCATCATAATAAGGAAAAAACAGGTCATTCTAGAGGGAATGGAAAAAGGAGACCAATTTTCTAATGTTTTTCTCTGAGCCAAGTATTATAAATGGGGAAACTGAGGCCCAGAGCTGGGAAGTGGCTTGCCCAAGATCATCTGCAAGCTCCTCACTCCCGAGTGAAGAGCATGTGATCATTAAGTTGTAAGTTTTGATTGTCTGCCAGGGCTCTGGAACTTGCAGCTGCTTCCAATGACACATCGGCTGAGAGCCAGGCCCAGACTTGGTCCTTCTCTGGGTTTCTAGCCCCGTCCGCTTAGAATCAGGAAAACTCATTGTCATAAATGTACGCTCCATACCGAGGAAAGCGCTCCCCCAGCAGCCTGCTCTTGCTGTCTCAGCAGCTGCTGCTTTGTGAGTCCAGTGTGTGTGTTTAATAACCTTTTTGCTGTTAATTTTTAATGTTTCTGCTGTCCTGAGTAACAGCCTCATTTGAAAGCAGTTTGTACTCGAAAACGCCTTTCTGAATTATTTATGGGAGGATGGCTCAGTCAGCAAGATTTTTTTTTTTTGAGGGAGGGGTGGAAGGGAGGAGGCAACTGATGTATAGTAGAAAGGGTGGAACCAAAGAACTGGATTCTAATTCAGTCTAATTCAATTAGATTAGTCAGTCAGATTAGATCAGTCAGCTGGTCAAAGAGTAAGCAAGTATCTATCAAAGATAGGTATGCTTAGCCCAGGCAATACAAATAAAGACGAAAGCAATCACAGGATCAGAGCAGGAAGGCTTGATTTGATTCCAGTTTGATTTCAGAAACATTGATTTCAACTTTCTAATTTTACAGTAGGTTACTTGATTAATAAGTGTCTGAGGTAGGATTTGAATCCAGAACTCCCACATAAGAAGTGCAGTGCTCTAACCACTACACCTCACTATTTGTGTGTGATCCTGGACATTTCATTTCTCTCTGAGAATAAATCTCAATGAAAAGTAACTCTGAGTCCAGGAAGGAGAACAGATCCTCCTTACCTAGTGAGGTCTTTGATTAGCTGAACAATTGACCAGTCAATTAACAAATATTTTTTGTCTGAATGCAGCTAGAAAAGGAGGGGGAAAGTAATGGAGTTTTCCTCTCTTTTCTTAATGAGCAGGAAAAGCAAGTGCTAAATTACTCCAGTATCTTTGCCAAGAAAACCCTAAATGGGGTCATGAAGTCAAACACAGCTGAAAAAAGACTGAACAACACGTAGTGTTTACTACGCGTCAGTCACTGTGCTGTTTTACAATCATTATCCTATTTGATCCTTACAACAATCCTGGGAAGAAGGCACTTTTGTTATCTCCATTTTGCAGATGAGGAAATTGAGGCAAAGAGAGGTCAAATGCTTTGATGAAGCTTGCACAGTTTTATGAGAGCTAAAAAGAGGAAGCATCTAATCTGAAAGCTAGTGCTCAGTTTTAGATTAGGGATTCAGAGGAGAGGGAAAGGATTATGAATCTAAGTTTGGTGAAAGGCCTTCAGACATGTCGTGTGGGTAAGAGAAGTTCTTCAAAGAAAGAAGGCAGAATATAAGGTTAACTTAAAAATCCTGTGCTTTTAACTCCAAGGATGGACAGCTAATAGGAGAAGGGGGACTGGTCCTTAGAAGCTAAAGTAACTAAAGGTCTGGACAGACTTGTGGTATAGAGAAGGAGGGAGGCTTAGAATCCCCTTCTCTTTTGCATCTTGGGTCAAGGACACCTGGAAACCTTCTGTACTCTCTTCTAGAACCATTCCAGAGAATGGTTCGAGTATGTAAAATAAACTACCATGGAAGGGTGCAGATTTTAGGAGGTGACACGGGCATTTTCAAGTTTGTCTTCTAGAGATAGTTAACAATAGGGAAACCAGCTTTTGAAATGAGCAGAATTAGAGAGCCCATTGAGCTGGGAATTGGAGATCTTGGTTCAAGGGTTAATGGAGCTGATGGTAGAAATCTGTATTTTCTCAAATAGGATGTTGGGAAGCAATGAGATAATGGATATAAAAGTCGATTGAAGTTTGCCACAGGGGTTTTGTTTTTCTTGCTTTCTCTATGTGAAGTGGTGATAAGATGGAGAAAAGGAAGATTGTGAAAATAAAATTTCATTTTAAAAAATAAATTGAATGTTGTATGAAGATGTATTCTGATGGAAGTGGAAATCTTCAACATAAAGAAGATCCAACTCACTTCCAGCTGATCAATGATGGACAGAAACAACTACACCCAGAGAAGGAACACTGGGAAGTGAATGTAAACTGTCAGAACTACTGTCTATGTACCCAGGTTACTTATACCTTCGGAATCCAATACTTAACGTGCAACAAGAAAATGGTATTTACACACATATATTGTATCTGGGTTATACTATAACACATGTAAAATGTATGGGATTTCCTGTCATCGGGGGGAGGGAGTGGAGGGAGGGAGGGATAATTTGGAAAAATGAAAACAAGGGATAATATTTTTTAAAAAATTACTCATGCATATATACTGTGGAAAAAAATTCTAAATAAAATTTTTTTTAAAATTCATTGAAAACATTCACTATTAAGCAAATGTAAATAATGGCCATCAACATGCTGGTTGGGGATGGGGCAAATTTGATTTCATCATTTTCTCATAATCCTAATGTGGACTCTTCCTTCCTCAATGCAGATTGGCAATTCATCTGTATCATAACAACAACTAAAGAATATATAGATATCTTTAGATATCTATATATACCTATCTATCTATCTATGTGTATATATATATATATATATATATATATATATATATCACTTAGTATGTGCCAAGTACTGTGCTAAGTGCATTACAATTATGTCTCATTTGACATTCACAACAACCTTGGGAGAGTAGATGCCATTATTATTCCCATTTTAAAGATGAGGAAATTGAGGCAAACAGATTTAACCATGATTTTGCTTAGGGTCACATAGTGAGACCAGACCTTTTTGACAAAGTTTCCAAAGAGTTTTCCATGCATTCTCGTTGGAGCTTCAGAACAACCCTGTGAAGTAGGGATTATCTTTGTTTTACAGAGGAATTGCATAAATAATAAGAAACAGGGAGGTGGTTCAATGGATAGAGTGTCAAGCTGAAGTCAAGAAGACTCAACTTCCTGAGTTCAAATCTGGTTATTAGCTGTGTGACCCTTGACAAGTCATTTAACCTCATTTGCCTCAGTTTTCCCATCTGTAAAATGAGCTGGAGAAGGAAATGGCAAACCTGCAGTATCTCTGCCAAGAAAGCTCCAAATGGGGGAAGAAGAGTGAACACAACTCAAAATAACTAAACAACATAGCTAGTAAATGCCAGAGATAGGACTGGACTCTAAGTCTAGTACTTCTAGCTACTGGATCCTACTGTTTTGGGTCCCAGAAGCATTGTAAATTCTCCTTCCACTGAGAGGTTGCAACTTGCCCAGTGTTACTCCAATGTAGATCAGAGTCAACACTGGAACCCAGACCTCTCCAGCTCCAAGGTTGGCTTTCTAAACCCCTCTCCCATTCTTCCTGTAATGAATAGAAATTTAAGCTATTGAGAAAAATCATCTGATTTTATATAGGAAACTAGTGATCATGAAGGAGAAAGTACTTTTCTAAGTTTTCAAAATGACTTTGTGTAAGAGATATTTGGTCCCAGGTACCCAGAATTGACGTTTTATGCTATTTTACCTTTCAGAGAATGAAATGCTAAAAACTAAGGTGATCTAGGACTATATGAAGTCAGACAACCTGGGTTCAAATCTTGGGTTCTTCCCCTCGTTGTGTAACTGTCAGCAAATCAGTTCATCACTATGGCCCTCTGTTTTCTCCTCAGAAACAAAGGCATGGGTTGGACTAGCCCCTGTCAGCTCTTAATAGTTGTGATTGAAGGTGAATGACTGAGGCTGACACTGAACTGATCTGTCTCTTGTCTCTGTTTGTGTTTCTAGTGGAAAGATGCATCAGTTCAATGCAGGCCGGGACTCAGATGGTCAAGCTTCGAGGTGGCTCCAAGGGCTTGGTTCGCTTTTACTATCTGGACGAGCACAAGTCGTGCATCCGCTGGCGGCCATCACGGAAGAATGAGAAGGCCAAGAGTAAGTATGGGGCCTACCTTTCAATTTGGGTTGATACTAATGGTTGTCCCCTCTTTACCAAATTTCCTTGGACAAATTCATCATCCCTGGCATTGGCCCTGCCCTCCAGGCAGTGAATGAGAGGGAATGTATCCTGAGGAGGGCAAGCAAGGGATTATTCATGAGGCAAGGAGAGAGCAGGAGGGCTCAGCCCTGAAATGGTGGGCCTGAAGTCTTTGACTTTCAGCTTTCTGACCTCTTACAGGAGGTGACATGGGGAAGATAGGAAGAAGCCAATAAGAGGAGTTCTTTGTCTGTTCATTAGCAATGAAACAGATACCTGGGTCTGCACTGTCTTCTTTCTGACAGTTCCCAGGGAGGTGAGGAATGGAAAATAGCAGATCTGAGCCTGCTGTCCCCCTACCCTTTCTCTACAGTCCTGCAATCTCCTTGCTTACAAAGGAGCTAATTTACTAGTTGCTAATGCCTACTTTTCTCATTACTGTCTTTCTAGAAGCCAGAGCAAAGATGGATAGATAAAGCTAGTCATGTGAGTCCAGGAGACTCAAATTGGCCCCAGAGAGCTCTGTGACCCCCCCTCCAAAACCCCTCTATTTCTATCCCACCCCACCCCCCCAAAAAAACCTCAAGATTCAGAAAAAGGGAGTTCAAAGGATGGAAAGCAGATTGGCAGTGTCTTACAAGGAAGCCAGGGCCAAGAAAGGTCAGTTAGCTTTCTTTTTTAATTACCAATTTTAGCCAAGATTCTAACATTCAGGTCCAGGAATAGCTAAGACGAATCCAGCTTTCAACATAGGATCTTACACTTCCTGAAGAATAGATGTTCCTTTCTTCCCTTTCCTTTTCGCCTTCCCCTTCATCCCTCCTTGTCTTTCCTTTTTTCTTAGCTCTTCTTTTTTCCCTTCTCTTCCTTTGTCTTTCCCCTTTTGTTTACCCCTCCTCTTACCCTCTCCTGTTTCTCCTTCTTTCCCTTTATTTTGCCCCTTCTCTTCCTCTTTGTCTTCCCCCTTCCCCTACCTCCTGTTCTCTTCCCTTTCTCTTTTCCCTTATCTTCCCCTCCTCTTCCCTTTCCTTCTCCCCTTTCTCTTCCCTCCTCCTCTTCCTTTTTGTCTTTCTTGTCCCCTTCCCCCTTTCTTTCTCCTTCTTCTTTACCCCTTTCTTCTCCCTTCTCTACCCCTTCTTCTTCCCCTTTACCTTACCTCTTTTCTTCTTCCCTTTCTCTTTCTCTTTGTCTTTCCCTTTCTCTTTCCCCTTCTTTTTCCCTTCTTCTCTTCCCCCTTCCCTTTTTTCTTTTCCCTAAGACTGATCTCTTTTCCCCTCTCAATAGTATTTTATTTTTCCAAATACACATAAATATAATTTCCAACATTCACTTTTATTAAAGCTTTTTAATTTTCAAAAGATATGTATAGATATTTTTAATATTGACCCTTGCAAAACCTTGTGTTCCAATTTCCCCTTCCTCTAGATAGCAAGTAATCCAATATATATAAAACATGGTAAAATATATGTAAAATTCAATATATGCATATATATTTATACAATTATCATGCTACATGAGAAAAATCAGATCAAAAAGGAAAAAATGAGAAAGAAAACAAAATGCAAGCAAACAATAACAAAAAGAATGGAAATGCTGTATTGTGGTCCCTACTCAGTTCCCACAGTCCTCTCTCTGAGTGTATATGGCTCTCTCCATCACAAGGTCATTGGAATTGGTCTGAATCATCTTATTTCCAACATTCATTTTTGTAAGACTTTGTGTATCAAAATTGTCTCCCTTCCTCCTTTACCCTTTCTTTTTTCCATAGACAGCAAGCAATCTGATATAGGTTAAATATGTGTGATCCTTTTAAACATATTTCTATTGTTGTCATGTTGTACAAAAACAGGGATAGAACACTGGACTTTGATTAAGAAGATCTGGGTTTCAAAAATGATTTTTTTAATGGAAAGGACCTATATGTACAAATAGACATATATATACATATATATGTATATAAAGCAGCCCTTTTTGGGGAACAAAGATTTGAAAATTGAGGAGACGCCAATCAGTTGGGGAATGGTTGGATGAATTGAGGTATAGATTTAGGTGGAATATAATTATGCTCTAAGAAGTGATGAGCAGGTCACTGTCTGAAAAACCTGAAGAGACTTACATGAACTGATGCAAAGTCAAATGTGCTACATACAAAGTAACAGCAATACTGTAAGATGATCCAACTTTGATTAGATAAATGGCTTAGCTATTCTCAGCAATACAATGATCCAAGACAACTCTGAAGGGTTTATAAAGAAATACATTATCCCTATCTAGAGAAAGAACTGATGATATAGGAATTCCAATTGAAGCATACTTTTTATTTTTCTCGAGGCTTTTTTATTTTTTATTTATCTTTTCTTTCACAACATGACTAATATGGAAATGTCTTATATGATGACACACGGATAACCTCTATCAGATTACTTGTTTTCTCAATGAGGATTGGGAGAAGGGAGAAAGGAAGAGACTTTGTACTCAAGTTTTAAAAATGAATGTTAATTGTTTTTACGTGTAACTGGGGAAAAATAAAAAATACTATATTTTTAATTTTAAAAAAATTGGATTTGAAACTTGTGTTAGATACTAGCATCTATATGACACAGCCCAAGGTGCTTCTGGGATCTCAAGATCATGGTCATCTATCTGAAAGAGACCTCAGAGGGCAACTAATGTAGTCCATTTGTTTTACAGATAAGGAAACTGAGACTCAGGGTGGTTAAGTGATTTTTCCCAAATCAAAGCAGCAGGAATATAAATCCAGAATATGGTGGTGGAGAAAAGTACGCATTAAATACACATTTTGGCAATTTTGAGGGACATAATGTCTAGTATACTGAGCCAGACGTCACGACCTTTGGAGACCACTATAGACTCCTAGAGAAGTTATCTTTGAGCTTCAGTTTTCTCCATTCTAAAATAGGAATAATTATATGACCTACCTCACAAGGATGTTGTGAAGCTCAAATGAGACGTTGTATTATGTACTTTGCAGACTTGAGGGCTACAGAAAATGCTAACTGTTACTTAAGGAATCTGGGATCCCAGTGGTGTGGGCCTTTTCTCCATGAATCGTAGCTCATTTTCCTATTTGTATCCCATTCAGTCTTTACCTTAGTTCTCCCAGAAATTTTCCCTTTTGGACAGCAGGCCTTCCTCCAGGCCTTTATTCCCCTTACTTTCCAGAGGTATAATATAACAACAACAATAAAGACAAAAATAGTTCCCTCACCCCCTCAAAACTTGGGAGTCATGATAAGCCCTTTACTAGGGCCTGGGCTTAGGCTGGAGAAAGTAGCTGCCTGACAAAAACATAAAAGCCTCAGTATTACTTGTTATTGGAAAGATGGATGACTCCCTTGTTATCTAGCCCAGGAGAATTACTTGTCCCCGGAGGGAAGATTTATGTGGGGACAGAACTCAGATGATAGAATTGCTTTTTCCACTGCTGACTTTTCTAGTCTCAATTTTCTTTACACTTTCTCCCTTCCATCTCTCTCCTGCCTCTCTCCTTTTTTTCCACCCTCCTTCCCTCTCTCAATCTTTGTCTCTCCCCTTCTTTCTCCCTCTTTTCTCTTTCTCTTTTCCCGCTCCCTTTTCTCTCTTCTCTCTATTTCTTTCTCTCTCTTTCCTTACCTCTTTCTCTCTCTCCCTCCATTTCTCCCTCCTTCCTTTTCCTCCTCTCCCATGTAATATCTCTCACCCTTGCTCCTCTAGGAGTGTTCAGTCTCAGCTTGTTGGATTTACCAGCCTCTTCCTCCCCGGGTGCAGCAGCCATAGAGCAGGAGCAGCACAACTTTGTCTCATACCAGTAACTTTGAAAAGAGAGCTGGGAAAGGAAGATAAAGTGCTGACCTGCTTCTTGCTCTGCTGCCTATTTCTCTCTGCATGGAGCTTTCTTAGGAGCCAGATCATTGGTCCAGAAGTGGGATGGCCTCTCTTTCCCAAACAGCGGTATCCAGATGTCCTTGTTCACATTTTCCCCACAATGTTCCATGTCAGTGCTCAGCCAACCTCATATCTTTGGCCCTGTCTGAGGCCTGTTTGGGAGATGAATTCAGGGGTAGGAACAAAGAAGGGGTTTCTAAGCCTGGATCCTGAATCTGACTCGGGGTAAGAGATCAAAGAGCAGGAAGGCACCTTCTTGGGCACCTCGTACCATTTGCCCTACCCTATCGGAGACATAATTTCAGGATTATTTAGAATACATGTGAGGGCAGGGAGGGACTCGCCAGTTGTCCAACCAATGATTCCTAGTTTTCTATAACATATTAAAACTATAACATAGTTTTCTATAACATACATTTCTATAATTTATTCTATAACATATAGAATATAACATTTCTATAACATAATTGCATTAAGAATCAATGCAATTAGATATTTATCAAATGTTTACTAGGGAGGAAGCACAGTGTATTGGAGAGAACGGGCTGATCTTGTGTGGAGGGCTCGGGTTCAAATCTCGCCTCAAACACTTCCTGATTCAGTGGCTCTGGGAATATCTCCCTAAATTTCAGTTTCCTCATCTGTAAAAAGAACATAATAATAAGAGCATTCACCTCCTGCAGTGGCTTGAGCATCAGATCAGATAAAATGTTCTGAAAACCTTAAGGCAAAGATATAAATTTGTGGTATCATAGGGTTCAATCTGGAATGGACTTAATCCAAAACCCCATATTTTACAGATAAAAGAAACTGAGACTTGGGTAGCTCAGATGACTTGCCCAAAGTTTCATGGCTATTAAGGGACTGAGATGGGATTTGAGTTCAGATTTTCCAGTTCCAAATTCTATGATCTTTCCATTTTACTAGCATGCTATTGATTATTATTACTTGAGTGCAAAGAATATTCCTAGGGAGTTAGGAGAGGTGGGGTGAGAGGGGCAGGGAGGAAAGTTTGGATGAGATAATCTCTTTAGATTCACAGAGTTTGTAGCCTAGTTTTGAGAAGTTCGGTCATCTACACAAATAAAAATAATACACAAAATTCTATCAATTGTCAAAAGAGGTGAAAAATCTATGTCAGATGGGAGGGGAAAGATGGTTACCAAGGAGAGAGGGTATCAAAGAGAGAATTAGAGGGGATGGCATTTATTGCTCAGCATATATTCTGAGGAGTTGGATCTGGGTTTTTATTATTATCTATTATCTATCTATTTATTTATTTGCTGAGGCAATTGAGGTTAAGTGACTTGCCCAGGGTCACACAGCCAGGAAATGGCTTGAGACCATATCTGAACTCAGGTCCTCCTAATTTCAGGGCTGGTACTCTATCCACTGTGCCACCTAGTTGCCCCCTAGGTTTTTATTAAAGTCTATCCCCATTCATTCCAGCAATCCTTTTTTTTGGAGTACCCATTATATACAAGGATACCCCATTCAGGACATAAAAAGGGAAAACGGCAAAGTTGTTCATGACTATCCTGGAATCCAGGTGATACAGTAGATTAGAGCTCTAGACTTGGAGACAGAAGCTCAACCATTATTTGAGTGACTTCATCTCTGATTGACTCAGTTTTCTCATCTGTAAAAAGGGCTTATAAAAGGACCTACGAATGAGATAACAATTATAAAAAAGCAAAACAAAACTACTTTGCTACATATAAATGCTGGCTCACTTTTCTGATCTTCCTTGCTACTTTCTTCCCCAGTCTCCATTGATTCCGTCCAGGAAGTATGTGAAGGAAAGCAGTCAGAGATTTTCCAGCGCTATGCAGATGGGAGCTTTGACCCCAACTGCTGCTTCAGCATCTACTATGGGGACCACATGGAGTCTCTGGATCTTGTGTCCTCCAATGGAGAAGAAGCTCGAACTTGGATCACAGGCCTCCGGTACCTGATGGCAGGAATCAGCGATGAGGACAGTTTGTCCAAACGCCAGAGAACTCGTGACCAATATCCTTTGGAACTGGAGTTGGGGCTGGGTCGGGAAAGGAGGTAGTTGTAGAATCTTTGGGCAGATGGGGATTTTTAGGAGGTAGTCTATTCCACCCTCCTCTTCCCCTCCAGACTGAATTTTATCTTATAAGATCTGTATTCTTATTGAAAAGCAACGTGGTAGAGAGCAATGGACTTGTTTTCCCTAGAAAGCCCCTTGAGAGTGGGGCTTGGATTTTTTTTTTGTCTGCCTTTGTTCTCAGCACTTAGTGTGGTGCCTGGCATATAGTAGGTGCTTTATGCATATCTGTTGGCTGATTGACTGAACTTGGAGAAAAAAGAGATGGGTTTTAATCTTATTTTTGATACTTTCAAGCTCTGTGACCAAGTGCAGGTCACCTCCTTTCTCTAAGTTTCAGTTTCCTTATTTGTAAAAAGGGATTGATCATACATGCTTTACAAAGTTGTTCTTAAGATAAAATGAGATAGGGGCAGCTAGGTGGTGTAGTAGATAAAGCACTAACCCTGAATTCAGGAGGACCGGAGTTCAAATCTGACCTCAGACACTTAATACTTCCTAGCTGTGTGACCCTGGGCAAGTCACTTAACCCCAATTGCCTCCGCAAAAACAAAACAACAACAACAAAAAAAGATAAAATGAGATTATGATGGAAAACTTTTGGAACATTCTCTAAATGTCATCTGTTATCATGAGTTCCGATTATGGCAAGAATCAGCATGATACTTCTCTCTGGGCCTCAGTTTATCCTTTTGGAGTTGGACTAGATAATCACTAAAATTCTTTCTAGCTCTTTAAAAATAAATGAACAGAACCCACCAGCAATGATAAGATTTTAGAGTTGAATGGGACTTTAGGGATATTCTTGTTTAACTCTATTATATAGAAGGGGAAACTGAGGCAAAGGAATCAGAAACATCTTCCTCAAAATTAGGGCTAGCCAAGAGTAGAATGAACTGAGTTGGGAAGGAGAAGGTCCCTCTTACATGGAGGTTTTCAGGCAGAGGCCGGATGGCTACTTATTGAGTATTGGATGACTTATGGCAATCTTCAGTTTATATTGTTGGCTATTGACTTTCCTTCCATTTCTAAAAACTCTGTCATTCAGTGATGGTGAGAGAGAGGCAGCATGTCGACGTAGATGGATGGAAGTACCAATGTTTAGGTCCCATCTCTAGCATGCCGGCTTTGTGATCTGGAATAAATCATTTAAAGTTTTAGTGCTCTGAGTAATTCCATTAGGATTGTAAACTACAAAGAAGGTGGCAGCTTGTATTGGTACTGGTAAAGGAAGTTTTCCTATCTGGCAGTTCCCTAATCCATGAGATTACAGGTCAAGTCCCTATTCCTATGACTACGGAACTGACCCAAAGCCCAATAGTCAGTGTAGAGTTGGGGTGTTCTGCCTCTGACGCCAATCAATTAATCAAATAAGCATTTCATAAATGTTTACTATGTGATACGTATTTTCTAGAGACTCAAAGATAAAAATGAAAACATTTTTGTTCTCAAGGATTTATACTTTCCGAATATGATAGTTTATTGCTCCTGTACCACATGCCTTTCATCTGCCTAAGAAAATGTTCCCACCCTGTAAAATGGGGTTATCGTCTTGGGCTCCCTTTTACCATCACCGTGAAAATCTGAGATGGGATGTTGAGTTCCATCTGTTACCTCTAGGTCTGCTATGCCCAGATTTAGCTAAGGAAGTGAAGAGGACATGGGGAATGAGATGGCCCAAGGGAGGAACTGAATCGGGAAGGGAACGCTTGAGTCCTGGGCTATGTTAAGGATTGTTGTTGGGGGTTGGACCAGGCTGGGTCAGACCAGTTGTTGTGTGGCCCCTAACTCAGCCTCAAAGTGGCTGAAGCAGACGTTTGATGAGGCAGATAAGAATGGGGACGGCAGCCTGAGCATTAATGAAGTCCTCCAGCTTCTTCATAAGCTGAATGTGAACCTTCCCCGGCAGAAGGTGAAACAGATGTTCAAGGTAAGCTAGAGGGCAGCCCTGGCAAGGGGCAGGGGGTGCGGGGTACAGGGGAGGGATGGAGAAAAGCAACAGATCTGCTCTCCAAGGCCACTTGCTGATGCTTAGTCATTGGGAGGGGGGTATGTGGGAGAGAAAGAGGGTCACACTTCATTACCTTAAGCCTCTGCCTTGCAAATATCAACAAAGCTGGAAACCAATGCCTTCCACTCTCAATTATCCAGGCTGTTGAACAGCAACATGGTGGTTAATCCAGAAGCTGTCTCCTACAGTGAGATCTCTTGTCTTGTACTTAGTTATGTACATGTCATCTTTCCCAATGTCTGAACTGCAGTAAAAAGGAGACTTCTTGTGAACTGGACCCGTTCCTCTTTTCTTTGTACCTCTGAACTTCACACAATCCCTTGTGTCTGCCATCAGTCGGTCAACAAGCATTGATTAAGAACTTACTATGTGTCAGGTATTGGGAATCCCTGCCAACTGGAGGAGTTACATTCTAATTGTGGAAAGAACATATGAACAACTAGCTATTTTTTCATTGTAGCTTTTTTATTGACAAAACATATGCATGGGTCATTTTTCAACATTGACCCTTTCAAAACCTTCTGTTCCAACTTTTCCCCTCCTTCCCTTCCCCTCTTCCCCTAGATGGCAGGTAGTCCCATACGTGTTAAATAGAACAACCAGTTATACATAAGTTCCATACAGAGTAGATGGAAGAAGGGAAGGGAACACGAGATGGCATGTGGAGGCAACAGGGGAAAGTGCTCACTTTTAAGTTCAGAACCTGGATTTAGATTCCAGATCTCCCCTCTTCTATAAGATGGATCTTGGGCAAATTTCTTGGGATGCCAAATTTGATGCATGATTGAAGATGATGAATGAGTATGAATGCAGAGTTGAAGATAATAGTGAAAATGAGAAAGAGAGAGGGGGAAAGAGAGGAAGAGAGAGAGAGAGAAAGAGAGAGAGGGGGGGAGACAGAGAGAGAGAGAGAGGGAGAGACAGAGAGAGACAAAGAGAGAGAGAATGGAGAGAGAGAATGGAGAGAGAGACAGAGAGAGAGAGAATGGAGAGACAGAGACAGAGAGAGAGAGACAGAGAGAGAGAGAGAGAGAGAGAGAGAGAGAGAGAGAGAGAGAGAGAGAGAGAGAGAGAGAGAGAGAGAGAGAGATTCATTTTGTTATTGAGTCATTTCAACTGGGTCTACCTCTTCCAGAAAACATTTGGGGTTTTCCCAACAAAGATATTGGAGTGGTTTGTCATTTCCTTTTCCAGCTCATTTTACAGATGAGCAAACTGAGGCAGGTGATATTTAATTGAATTACCCAGGATCACTGAGCTAGGAAGTAACTGAAGCCAGATTCGAACTTAGGAAGATGAGCCTTGCTGACTCCAGGCACTTTGCTACCTGGCAGGGAGTGGGGACACACACACAACAGAGACAGACACAGAGAAAGATATAGAAAGAGTCACAGAGACACAGAGACAGAGAGAGAGACAGAGACAGAGACAGAGAGACAGACACACACATATAGATAGACACAGAGAAACAGAGAAAGACACACACACAGACATACATACAGAGAGACAGACACAGACACACAGAGAGACAGAGACAGACACACAGAGTGACACAGAGACTGATTTAGATCTGTGGAAAGGACATGTAGCCCACTTCCTCATTTATAAGAAAGACAAATGAAACTCAGATAAATGAAGTGATTTTTCTCAAAGTCATACAGCTGGAAAGAATGAGATTTGAACCCAGGTCCCCTGATTATACATTTTGTGCTCTTCCCAATGCCAAATACCCCTTTTCTGAGGCTCAGATTGCTCTTCTGTAAAATCAAAGGGCTTTACGCTCGTTTCCTTCCAGCTTTGGATCTCTCCTCCTTGTTAGATGCTTAATAAGTATTTGCGGCTCAGCACAGGATTTTGATGAAGCAGCAAATTCTCCTTCCTAACAATATCAGGCTTAAGCAAGCTTTTAGATAGGTTCTAATTTCGTGAGCTAATTGCTGGAGGAGCTGAAGAATTGGCTGTCGTGGGGGAAAGGGATTAGTTTTGTTCTGCTTGGCCCCAGAGGATTGAACTAGGATCTCAGCGAAGGAAGTTGCAAAGAGGCAGACTTGGGCTTGAGGTCAGGAAAAATTTCCTAACAATTATAGCCATCCCAGAGTGCAATAGGCTGCTTCCAGAAATAGCCCATTTCCTCATTATGGAGGTCTTGGAAGATGAGACTGAATGAGGCCTTATGATGGGTCTGTTGTGGGCAGTTCCTTTGGATTTGTGGGCTGGGCTACTCAACATTCTGTGATTATGTGTGAATAAGCTGGAGAGTGGAAGCCAAGTAGAAAGGTCCTTAAATCTCTATGGATCTCAAAGGCTCAGTAAGAGCAGCTGTTCTCCCCAGTAGGGGGACAGCAGAGGGTCCTGGTTAGGTGGAAGATAGAAGGCCCAGGTTCCCTGAAGCCAACAGATGATCACCGATTGACTCTTGCAATCACTTCTGTTCCAACTTTTCCCCTCTTCCCCTCCACCTCTTCCCCTAGATGGCAGGTAGTCCCGTACAGGTTAAATAGAACAACTAGTTATACACAAGTTCCATACAGAGTAGATGGAAGAAGGGAAGGGAACACTAGATGGCATGGATCAGGTGATGATCCAACCCAATGGGATGAACCTGGAACACGCCACGTGTATAAGTCACTTCTCCCTTGTTGTTGAAACTTAAAAGGAAACAGAGCCAATGGATTGGGCTTACTCTGGTGCTCTTGATGGATTCCTAGAAACGGAGAGAGGAAAACCTGGATTCGAATCCTGCCTCAAACCATGTCCTTCTTGACTCCTCATCATTTACCCACCATATGCAATCAGTTACCTAAACTTATCATCCCTTTCTGGATGATCCCTCTCCCATTTGTCCTCTGCTTTCTTCACGAAGCTCCCACACACCTAATTCAGTCCTAGGCCATCTTTCACCTGGGCTATTACAATAACCACTCATTCATTTTCCTGCCCCCATCTTTCCCTGATGCAATCTATCCTTCATTCATCTGCCAAAGATATTTTATCTCAAGCATAGATTGAATCATGTGATCTCTGCACTCAGGATACTCCAGTGTTTACTTACAGGAACAAATAAAACTCCTGTTTAGAATAAAAAGTTATCACCTGCATCCTTCCAGTCTTCCTACTCTAGGTTTTAGCCATTGTTTAAATGGTGTTCATCTCCAGCCACCATGATGGTACTTTCTGGAATGGTTTCCTTCCCAAACTTTCCCTCTTAGAATTCCTGGCTTTCTTTAATATTAATGCCAAAGCTACCTTCTTCAGGAAGCCTTTTCTGCCCCCCCCTCACCCCTTAGAGATTGTTGTCTCGTTTAAATCCAATTTATGCACCATCGGTCAAGAAACAGCATCCCATGATGCAAAGGGCTAAAAACAACATTGACTTCCCCTTGAACCAACTCTTAGTGTATCTTGTATGGATCGGTTTATGGATGAGTTGTCTTTCCTATTAGACTATAAGCTAGGGATTGTATCTCTTGCCTTCACAATCCCACTGCTTACAAAGTTCCCGGCATACGGTAAATATTTAATCAAGTCCTTGTTGGGTCCTGAGCAAATTATGCTGAGACTCCGTTTCCTGATCTGAAAAATGAGGTTAGAATGAGCAGCCTTTAAGTTCATTTTAGCTCTAAATATATGCTCCTAAACAACCTCTAATCCCTCTGCTCCCCGTCAAGCTCCCCAAATAGAAGCTGTTTTGAAATCCCTTTTCTGAGGTGTATTTGATTAAGTTCTCCTCTAATGACTGGCTGAAGACTGCAAGGGTTTTTGACTGAGAGTCATGTGGTCTGCGGTTTGCTTTGAGGGGAAGAGGGTGCTGGACCAGACAGTCCTGAGGGTCAACATGAGACAGTGAAAAGGGGAAAATGGATTTTAGTCAGAGAAACTGGACTTAAATTCGAGGCTGCTGTATTCTCTCTGAAAATGTCAGGACTATCGAACAGGGAATGTCAGAACTGGGAGGGACCCTTGGAGATCATTTATTTTAGCTCTCCTTATTTTACAGGTGTAGAGCCTGAGGCCCTCTGGGAAATATTGTGAGCTTTGCTCCTGAGGCTATTGATTATTTCAGGCAGGTGTGCAGAGACTGAGCCCAGGAGGGAAAAGTCCAAAACGAAGCAAAGCTTTCTCCTTTCCTGCCTTTCCTTTATTTTCCTGGCCTCTTAATAGGCAGGTTCTTGTTTCTGGTTCTGTGGTTCCCAATTGAATTATCTCTCTCCCCTATCTCTCCCCACCCTCTCTCTGTCTCTGTCTCTTTCTCTCTCTTTCTGTCTGTTTCTCTGTCTGTTTCTCTGTCTATCTGTTTCTCTCTCTCTCTCTCTCTCTCTCTCTCTCTCTCTCTCTCTCTCTCTCTCTCTCTCTCTCTCTCTCTCTCTCTCTCTCTCTCAGCAGCAGCAGCAGCAACCAAATTCATTATCTTGCTCTGCACTCTTTCTTTCTCTCTAGACCTCACTTAGTAATGCATCCCCATTGTTAGAAGTTATGAAAATTCCTCCTTCAGCAGTAGCCACAGCCTTTATTGTCTGTAATTATGTTTCCAACTCAGGCTATCATAAGATATTTGGGATGTAGGAAGGGGGAGCATCTTGGGAGATTTCATTCTGGGCTTCCTTTGAACGGAGGTTGGAACAGGGATAGTGTTGAGAACCTGACTCAAAATGAAACTCTTTCTCCCTCCCCATTCCCCCACACTTCAATTTCTTGCCATGATATTTCATTCCAAACCTAGAAGAAGGTTCCTTGAACCTGAAAATCATTGCATTGGGGCTGCTGCTGCTTCCCGTCTGTCTTTTTGACAGCTGCCTCCGGGAGGCCTCCTAGGGGTCTTTCTCTTCTGAAATAGGCTTCTCTTGGTTAGGCAAGAGTAGGCTGTGCTCAGCTGGAGTGAGGAGAGCTTTCTGGGCTCCAAAAGGAGAGGAAGAGGGAGATAGAGGGAGGGAGAGAGAGAGGCAGGGGGTGGGGGATGAGAAGGAGAGAGAAAAGAGAGAGAAGGAGAGGAAAGGAGAAGGAGGGAGAGGGAGGGAAAGAAGGAGAAGGAGGGAGAGAGAGAAGGGAAGAGAGAGGGAGAAGGGAAAGAGAGAAAGATGGAGAGAAAGAAGGGGAAAGAGAAAGGGAGGGAAGGAAAGAGGAAAGAAGGGAAAGAGTGAAAGAGGAGAGAGGGAAAGAGAGAGGGAGGGAAGGAAGGAGGAAGAGAAGGAGAGAGAGAGGGAGAGAGAGGGAATTGGAGAGGGGGAAGAGACAGATGGAGACTGAGAGAGACAGAGAAAAGGGGGGAGAAGGGAGAGAAGGATAGAGAGAGGGGAAAGGAAGAGAGAATGTGAGAAATGCACGCTTTCCCCAAAGCACAAACACACACACCTGACAAAACTGAACTCATCTTGGGCAGTTTTAGGGTCTGTCCAGTGATAGTATTTGATACAATGCACAGATATTCTTGGCTGTTGACCAAGAGGCTACACAGGTGGAGAGACTGAGATCTGGCAGAATCCCTTACAGCTTTCAGGTTCCCAGCTACTTGCTCCGGGTATTCTCATTCCTTCAGACAGCTGGAGGGGAGCTCCTGGACTGCCCCCCCGCAGACATCCTCAAGCATTAGGGCATTGAATGAACATGTTCCACTCAATTTAAGAGTTTTTGATTATGTACCTGGTATTGTGCTAATACATGGAGATGTAAAGACAGAATTCAATGTCCCTGCCTTTAAGGTGCTTATATTCTCATTCTCCCTCTCTCCCTCTTCTTTTCCCTCCTTCCCTTTTTGTCTTTCTGTGTGTCTTTCTCTCTCTCTCTCTCTCTCTCTCTCTCTCTCTCTCTCTCTCTCTCTCTCTCTCTCTCTCTCTCTCACACACACACACACACACACACACACACACACACACACACACACAAATAGTATTTTATTTTTTTCCGATTATATGTAAAGATAGTTTTTAACCTTCATTTTTATAAGATTTTGAGTTCCAAAGTTTTCTCTTTCCTTTTCTTCCTTTCCCTTCCCTCTCCCCAAGATGGCAAGCAATCTGATAGAGGTTATACATGTGCAATCATGTAAACTTATTTCCACATTAGTCATGCTGTGTAAGAAGAAACAGAACAAAAGGGGAAAACCACAAAAAATATGAAAATTGTATGCTTCAATTTGCATTGATGTCATG
>NC_133619.1:632829596-633037096 GCF_048593235.1 Sminthopsis crassicaudata | reverse complement strand
ACAAGCAGCCCTTGCTTCCCAAATGGAGTAAGGACTAACGATAGGTTAGTGGCAAATCCCTGAGCTGGGCTCAGCAGTTTCTAACAAGTGCACACTTTGCTTTGCCAGTGATTTTTTTTTCTGTCCTTGGCCCCTCTCTTTGCCACATGGGAGAATGGCTGCCTATGGAAGTTGCTCAAGGGTAATACTGATCAGTCACAGACAGAATCTCTGAGCTAGAAGAGATCTTGGATCCATTTACTTTAGGCCAGCCCTGACTGAGAATGCATCCTCGGGGCAGCTTGAGCATCAGCCCTGAAGTCAGGAGGACCCGAGTTCAAATCTGACCTCAGACACTTAACACTTCCAACTGTGTGACCCTGGGCAAGTCACTTAACCCCAATTGCCTCAGCAAAAAAAAAAAAAGAGAGAGAGAGAGAGAGAGAGAGAGAGAGAGAGAGAGAGAGAGAGAGAAAGAGAGAGACAGACAGAGAGAGAGAGAGAGAGAGAGAGAGAGAGAGAGAGAGAGAGGGAGAGAGAGAGAGAATCCACTCTCTACAACATCCTCAATGAGTGTTCAGTCTATACTTGAAGGTTTCCAATGAGGGGAAGCTCCTGCCTCTTGAGGAAACCTGTCCCTCTCTGGGACAGCTCTTATTGCTAGAAAGTCCTTCCGCTACTAATTTCCACTAGCTTCCTTTGCTACCCACTTCCAAATTTTGCCCTTTGACAAAGAAAACAAGTCCAATTTGTCTTCTCCATGATCAGATAGTTCTTCAAATACTTGAACCCAGTTCTCATGCCTCTCCCCTCACCCTGTCTATTCTATTCTGAGCCAAGCCTGTTCACAGGCCTGGTTCTATGAACTGATTAATGTAGCAGAGAATTTCTGAAGTGGAGGGGACTTGCAAGAACTTCCCGTCAATCATCATGCATTTATTAAGTATTCATCAGGGATTGTGATAGCCACCAGAATATAAACACCATGAGGGCATGGAATGTTCCATCTTTGACTGTCTTTGTCTCATCAGGATCTGGGTAGAGCACAGGTCCTGGCATCAGAAACACCTTAATTTAAATCTGGTCTCAGACATTTACTAACTATGTGAATCTGGGCAAATCATTGCTTTTGTATTTTTATTTATTTTTTAAAACATTTCCCAATTTTAGTCAGGGTCGATTTTGTTTGCTGATCGAGCCTGAAAGTTGACATCTTGGTCTAAACCCCTAGGTTGCCGTGTCTACAAAGAAACGGGGAAGCATCTCACATCAGTTCTTCAATATCGAGTTGGGTCATTAAAATTTTTCCAGTACTCATTTTTCTTCCTCTATAAAATGGGGGATAATAATAACATTTCCCTCCCAGGATTGTTGTAGTGCTAAAATGCAATAATAACTACAAAGCACTTAACTTAGTTACTGGCACATAGTAGGTGCTATATAAATATTAGTCATCACCAGCATCATAAAGGTAAGCAGGCATGAAATAAGTATGCATTATCGATTGCTTGTCAGAATTTAAATGGATTTTAATCATAACACCTTTCTTTTTTTCACAAATGAAAGTCTAGTAAGAATAAATCACCTGCCCAAAGTAATATGTGGAATATGAATTAAAAGTCCTTCCTTTGGATGTTAATCAGGTTAAAGATGAGCTTACTACTCAGAACCTTCCAAGCACGGGGGGCAATCCATGCAAAGAGGAAGAGGAGGGAGATTGAGTGAGCAGGAAGTAGGCCAGAGGCATAGTAGCTAAAACATAGTAGACATTTAATAAATGTGTATTGATTATAGCGTTGCAAAGGACTTGAAAGATAAAATCATCCAAACTCTTTTTTTTTAATATTTGGGGAATATAATTGTCTATTCATAAATGTTTTATAATTGGGGAAACTGAGGCTAAGATTGTAAGAACAGTCTTCTAGATAGGGTCTGGCCAGGTCTGAGACTATTATGTCTTTCTTTCTCAAATGAGAATGATAGAGCCTAATTTCTGGAGATAATAGATGCAGGAATGTAGTTTGCTGGATATTGAGCCCCTAGAAGCAGGTGGAATAGCCAAGCTGCCACCAGAGGCTTGAAAAAAAAAAGAAAACAAGTTGATCTTTCCAAAAGGGTACAGATGCAGCTGTAGGATCTGAATGAAATGCGGGAAAGTGCCTCTGCAGCCCCTTCAGCCAACATTTTAATGTCTCTCCCCTCCACGTGGAGAGGAGGAATTAGTCTGCATATCTGCAAATGGGCAGGGCTGTTGGGAAAAGCAAGAGTTCAGCCTGGATGGCAATCATCTCTGAAGAAGGCTTGGCTTTGCTCCTGACCCTGGGGGATGGAGCAGAGAAAGCAGCCAGTCACATTGCCCTAGGAATATGAGCTCCCGAGCAAAGCTCCTGTGAATTGCTCGTCTAATTAATACTAATTTTGTTGTAGAAAAATCTTGATATTATTTAGACCATCCTGAATTGCCTAATCAAGATAGAACTCTGTGTATTAGCTAAAGAGAGAATGGAATATGGTGTCATTAAAATTAATATATTATGGAAAGACTTGTTACATACTAAAAAGGACTCAATACAATCAGTCACCCATGGGGCTTAATTTTCTAATTAATGCCCTCTTGCTGGCTCGATTGCAGGGTGGTTTATTACTGTAATGGGCTCTAATTCAACATTAGGCATTTTAAAGATGGGCCTGGGCTTTGATCTCCTGGCATGTCTCATTTTGAAAATGAATGCCATTTTATAGCTACATCAGAAAGGGTCTTTGGGAGGCAACGTCTTCAATTAGACCACCCGTCATACAACATTGTCATCCTCTTCATGAGACTTTTTTTGTTCGATTTTGGTTTTGTTTTATGGTGCTGGATTTGGAAATAGGCAAAAAAAAATCTCCCTGATCCAAATTGAGAAGGCAAAATTAGATAGAGCAGATTACAACAGCAACACGTGCCTAGATAACACTTCGAATGTGCAGGGTACTTTATTCACAATACCTTATTTGAGTCCCATAATAACTTGACCAGGTATTTATGAAGCACCTACTATGTGCTAGGAACTAGCATAAATTGAAACGCCCTGTGAAGTAAGTGGTGTTGATATTATTATTCTGAATTATCATTATTATTATTGAATGATAATGATTATTATTATTATTATTATTATTATTATTATTATTATTATCTCTGAACTGAGGTTCAGAGAGTACCACTGGATCATTGATGTAGAACTAAAAGAAACTGGTTAGAGGGAAGCATTTATTAAAGGCTTACTATGTGCAAAGCACTGTGCTAAGTCTTGGGGATGCAAATAGACAAGATAGTCCCTGTTCTCTGGGGACTGTCACATATAACTCAAAAGATGTTTCAGGGATGAAAGAGCCTGTGATCTGAAGAAATAAACCCAATGATAATGCACCTTCTTTAGAGTCATTTCTGTTAATAAAACCATATGCACTAATGTTGATGATGCCAGGAATTTTAGTAGTGGGAATTTTTCTGGTCGTGTAGCTACTTTAAAGATCATCTGGTTAAACTCTAGCACTTTAAATATGAGAAAAGTGAGATAGATAAATAAAAGTTCTTGCCCCAAATCACACAGATAGCAAATTAACACACCCTGGTTTGGGGCTCTTAATTACTTTGCTCCAAATACAATGATTTTTCCATTGTATCACCTAAATTGAATGAATTGACTAAAGTCACACAGCTAAAAAGTCTAAGGTCACATAGGATTTAAACCCCAAACTTTCTGATTTCAAGTTCAACATTCTTATCTACCACTATACTACTTTGAAAGATATAAGAAAAAGGCCCTAGAATAAAACCCAATCCAATAAAATGTATTAAGCCCCTACTATGTGCCAGGGACTGTACTAAGTAAGGATATAGTCCCTGCCTTCAATAAGCTTTAAATTTAATGGAAGGAATGAGACAACACACAAAAGGAGGCAAGAAATAGAAGGATGCAGGGCATCTTTTATGAAGTTGAAACCAGAGACAGCAGTCAATGCAAAGTAGAGTGAGTTAAGAGTCCAATTTCTGCCCTATATAGAGGAAGGCAGTGGGAGGAGTTTGGTAATCCAATCAGAGGGGAGCAGATGTTGAGGAAGGTGTTGTCAGTCATATAAAAAAGCCAATTAAAGCCTAGGGGTAGTCAAGTGTTGGGAATGGAATCGGGAAGACCTGAAGTCAAATTCATCCTCACTTATTAGTCGTGTGACCCTGGGCAAGACACAAATTGCTTTGCTTCCCTCATCTGTAAAATGAGGATAATAATAGTGCCTACCTCCCAGGATTGTTGTGAGATTCAAATGAGATCTCATTTGAAAAGCACTTAACATAGTACCTGGCACATAGTAGACACTTAATAAATGATTGTTTTCTTCTTTCCTTCCATTCACAATCTGGTCCCCAACCTGTCTTTCCAACATTATCAAATAACTGCCCTTCTCTCTATATTCTAGCCATGTTAGAATCCATTCTGCCCTCCTCTGCCTTTATTTAAATTGCCTAACTCTGCTTCTATCTCTTATATTTTAAGTCTCATCTAAGGTCCCTTCATGAAGTCTTCTATGAATCCTCCAATTACAGTGATTGCCTTCTTCACCGCCATTAGATTTTAAGTTTCTTGAGTGTCAATGTTATACTATTTGGGGGGAATATCCCTAGGATGGAGCCCAATGCCTTGCACACTGGTGCTTAATAAATCTCAAAATAAATGACATTCCATGTGTGGTCCATTTAATATCAACCAGGGCATTATGAATTGTGCTATGTGTTTCCTTAGGTTTTGATTATTAAATAAGAATTAGGAGCATTTTTAGACTCTGCTCTCCTGAGACCAGTGGCTAGAAGGGTTATTGTTACCTCAGCTTTGTTTTTTTCAACCTTCCTATAGAGGAACTGTCATTAGTTGAGAGTGGAGTAATTGGATTCTAGGAGATGTTGGTTGCCTTCCCCTGTTGCAAACTACTCTCCATGGTGCTGATCCTTGGTTTTAGATTCAATGTGTGGACTTTTTCTCCTTAACAGCTTCAAATTTCAAACAAACACATATATGAAAGTGACAAGAGGCTGTCAATGGGAGAAAGTATCTCACAGCCTTCTCCATCGTGTCTGCTTACACAGGAAACAATCCCCACTCTGCGTTTATTCCTGGCTCGGCTCAGTCATCCAGAGTTACAGAGCCTGAATGGATGGCCTTGCCTACAATGGATCAGTTGATGGATCCTTAATTAAGACCTGGAGCTTGTTAATTCTGAAAGTCTTGATGATAGTAATTTATCATGTCTAGAATTCCTCACAGGCCAGGTTGTGTTTTTATTTAATGGTTGAGAAAGTGCTAAGGGCCTAATTTTAGAGGATGAAGTTTTCCTTTGTAGCACTCCCCTTTCTGTCATCGCATTCTTCTTGGATAAAGAATAAGTTTCCCTAATTTTTCTATGGCTGCTCCTTGTTTAGGAAACAGCGATCACCATCATTTTGCTTTGACAGAGTTGGACCTATACAGTAGAAATTAACATGTCAGTCAGGCACTTCTTTTAATTTCTATTAGATCTTGGAATCATCCCTCTGCATGTGACCATTTAAGTCATGGTAGATGAAATTTCCAGGGCAGAACATTGGGAAATTTTTACATTCAGAGGAAAGATGGGGAGAGAAAATAGGACTGATTGAAAATAAGAGAATCAGGAGACAAAGCACAGTGTCATGGAGGCCAAAAAAAAAGAGAAATGTTTAAGAAAGAAGGGGTTGTCATCAGGATCAAATATTGTCAAGAGTTCAAGTAGAATGAATGGTATATCTGGGATTTGTGGTTTCAACAGGAGCTGAATTAGTTGTGATCCTATGACTCAGGGTTGAATTACCATACTGTGGTGACCTGTGTGGCAGAGAGTCTAGTGGAATCAATGATTTAGCTGGGATGTGTTGATCATCTACTACATCATAGATCATAGATTGTACAGAGTATATATTTAGAGTTGGAATGGACCTCAGAGTTGATCTAATCTAAACTTGTACAGATGAAGAAATTGAGAACCTAAGAGGATAAGTAATTTACAAGGTTCCACAAGTTATAATAGTAAGAACTGAGATATGAACCCAGGTCTTCTAACTCTAAAATCCACTACTCCTTCCCTCACTGGTTTTTTTTTTTAATATTGTTGATAGCTTTTTTTTAAACATCACCCCAATTTCCAAATATATTTCTCCCTTTTTTAGAAAGCTATCTATCTCTTGTTTGTTGTTCAGCTATTTTCAGTCATATCTGATTTTCCATGACCCCATTTGGAGTTTTCTTAGCAAAAAATAGTGGAGTAGTTTGCCATTTCCTTTTCTAGCTCATTTTACAGATAAGGAAACTGAGGCAAACAGGCCCAGGGTTATAAAGCTAGTAAGTGTCTAAAGGCAGATTTTAACTCAGGTCCTCCTGAGTCTTCTGTAGCATCACCTAATTGCCCCTGTGATAAATAATGGAATTAGGATGGAAAAAACACCCAATTCCCCCATTATTCTGAGGAAGAAATTGAGGACATAAAATGAAATAAGTGACCTTGAGCTAATGACTTGTCCTTTCCCTTATAATAAATAATTTTTAAAATGAGAAAAACAGTTTAGTAAAACTAACTCTCTGAACAAATCTGATCTATAATATGTACCATATATTATTGTGTGGTATGTATGTTATTATATGTTACATGAAATAACATATCATAACAAATGTTTCATACCAAGCCTGCACCTAACATATAATTATGTTTCATACCAAATCTGATATAATAGCTTATCTTACCCAACTTGACATGTAATAGCAAGACTGACATATAATAACATATTTTAGCACACATGTTAATGTATGGCCCTGTCTCCCTCAGTCCTACGGTAAGAATTGTGGGTGATTCAGAATATAACCTAAATCCCTTTCCTCAAGGTGCTCAACTGGGGAGAGGAAGTTAATTGTCCAACAGTGAAGTGCTATGACCATGATCAGGTTGAGAAATCTGGACTTGGTACAGTAGGGAGCCATGACAATTCTTGAGGGGAGAGAGGGTACCTTGACAAATCAAAAGAAATTGGGCTGATAATGAGATTCAGTATAAACTAGATGGAACAAGTCCAGCAGACTCTTACCATAATTCATATAAAATGGGATAATGGCCCGGACTCGCTTGAGAGATGGTCATGAACATAAAAAATGATGGCAGAGAGTGAGCATGATGAATAAGCCTAAAGGAGAGCAATCAAAGAATGGAGGAGCTCTCTATCGACCCTCCTAAACTGGCCCAGTGAACAGACCTGATGAGGTGTGACTGATAAGACTAATGTGATATTGCAGGATGATGAAGTTCCTATAAGTCTCATGGGAAGTATTGCCTACAAATACCCCCCCATCCTACTGTGAAAAAGGATATAATAGCTAACACTTATATAGCACCTACTATGTGCCAGGCACTGAGCTAAGTGCTTTATAATTATTATTTTATTCAATCTTTGTAACAACCCTATGACGTAGTGCTATTATTATACTCATTTTATAGATGAGGAAACTGAGGAAAACAGAGATTATGTCACTTGCCCAGGGTCACATAACCAGTAAATGTCAGAGATCAGGTTTGAATTTAGGCCATGCTTGATCTTAGACCAGCTCCATTGAGCCACCCACCTGCCCCCAAGAGGAGAGATTTCAGCAGAAAGTAGATGCGTGTTCTTCGATGCCTTTCCATTGATGGAAAATGTAAGTGGCCCAAGGTAAATGGCACAGTAGGAAAAGGACCAGCTTTTAACCCCCAGGTTTAAATCCCATTTACTGAGATTTAACGTTTCTCTTTCTCCATCCAATTTATTCAATTTCCTCTCTCCTCTGTGAGGGTTGCCTACCCCACTTGAGAAGCACTCCCATCCTTTGGAAGCTTACAATTGTATTTATCTGACTCAGCATCTTAAACTCAGGAAAGATACCTAGGCAGGATGGACTTTTCCCTTGGCGTCTGTCTCCTGTTGAATTTCAATGGGAGAAGGGGAACAGGGGTGAATTAGTCCCAGTATTTGCTGAGACACACGTGTAGCTAGTTGGGTCTTGCTGTTCTGTCCTTGAAGAGTGGCTTTGACTATGTGTGGGTTCAATATTCCTTAGAGAGTTCATTCTCCCTTACACCCTTCACATCCTGCTCACTCGGGCTGCCTTGGGAAGAGATCTGAACAATATGGCGGGCACAATTTCAGGCTCTTCAGTACTTTATAGTCATGAAGAAATTAGATTGCAGTCTAAAGACTGAATATACTTGAAAAATCAAGATCTCCACCTCCTTATCCTAGGATTCTGAATTTAGGGTTGAAAAGGCCCTGAAAGTTCCTCATTTAACAAAGGAAGAAAATAAGCCCCAAATAACATTCCCAAAATCACATAGATAGTAAGTAGGATTTAAATCTGGGGGCCCTCTGACCCAGACAGTGGATAGAGCATTGGGTATGGAAGACTCATCTTCTGGAGTTCATTCCATCTTCAGACACATACTAGCAGTATGACCATGGGCAAGTCACTTAACTGTGTTTGCCTCAATTTCCTTATCTGTAAACTGGAGAAATAAATGGCAAATCACTCCAGTATCTTTGCCAAGAGAAGCCCAGATGGAGTCATGAATAATTGGACATGACTGAAAAATGACCAAACAACCACCTCTGATTCCAAATCTGGTCCTTCTCCCTCTGTGCTGTCTACCTTGGGACCTATAACTTCCAGTGAATATACTATCTACGACCAGACACCTATTTCCTGCTGAAATTGCTCTTCATAGTAGGGATGGGAGACATGGCAAACTGGTACCCAGGAAGCCCATACTCTCTGATCTTGGGAACCTTCTGAAGGAGGATGGAGTGGAGAGCTCCTCCATCTTTAGGTTGCTCTCCTTTTGACTTCTTCATCACACTCTGTGGTTGCCAGCTACTACCTACTTCTCCCATTGGATTGCAAGCTCCTTTTGGACAGGGCCATCTTTCTTTTTCTTATTTCTATCCCCAACACTTAACACAGTGCCTGACATACAGTAGGTGTTTAATTAATGTTTCTTGCCTGACTGATGAGGATTAGAAGGAAGGAAATCATATCATCATGGATTTAGAGCTGGAAAGGGCTTGAAAGAATCCTAGTCCAACCTCATTCTGCTTTTCAGATGAGGAAGCTGAGGCTCGCAGAGAAAGTGATCTCAAGTATACCCGCAGCATATTAGAGTCAGAGGAGACTAAAACCCCAATTCCTCGGTTTCTGGTACACTTTTTCACTGGCTCAAAGTTGTGTTTTCCCTTTTGACACTTGTCATTTTTGAAACTCAGTTGCAGGGTGAGCAGGGAAGGGGGGGAACTATACAGCTTCCTTTCCATGTTATCTCTAACCCCCAGTGCTGGGGGAGGGAAACAGAAGCATAGAATGGAAGAGTTGGAACAGACCCCTAGGGACCAGCAAACTTAATCCCCTCATTTAATAGAGTTGAAAACTGAGTCTCAGAGACACATGGATTTCCCGAGGTCATGTAGCTTTTAAATGTTAAAATTGGGGCTCAATGTATGAGACTTCACAAAACTTTTAATGCTTTATGGAAATGGGATTTCTTCTTATTTAGCTTCTAAGTCTCTAATTCAAACACCAATTAAGCCATTTAACCTCTCTGTACTTCAGAGAGATCCCTTATAAGGATCAACATATTGTCTTATCTGCCTCTTCCCATTCTCCATTTGTATCTCCCATAAAGCATTGGTGTGGGAATTACAAAGGCCAGGAGCCAAAGTTGTTTTCTTTGACACTGGTTATGTGACCAACCACAGGCAGATCAATCCCTAGAACTCTTGCTTCTTCACTGGTCAAATGGGAATATAATATCTTACTTACAGGAGAATGAGGTTCAAGTGAAATAATGAGAAACTTTTTCAAATCTTAACGTGCCATGTAATATCTACTATTATTATAGAATGTAAGCTCCTTGAGAGCAGGGGCAGATTTCATTTTCATTTTTATATCTTTTTTTTTCATCGAGCACATTTGTTGTTGTTCAGTTGTTTCACTTGTATGTACCTCTTTGTGACCCATTTGGGGCTTTCTTGGTAAAGATATGGGAGTGGTTTGTCATTTGTTTTTCTCCAGCTCATTTTACAGATGAAAAAACTGAGGCAGACAGAGTAAAGTGACCTGTTCAGGGTCACACAGTAGTGGCCTACCATTTCATTCTCTAGCTCCTTTTATAGATGAGGAAACTGAGGCAGACAGGGTAAAGATGTTAGGATTACTAGGTGAGAACTCAGGTTGACTTGACAGTTCTCTGGCTCAGACCTTTGGTTTGGGCCTTCAAATGGAGTTTACACCTTAGGAATTCTAAGAGGAGCAAGCTCATTGGTTGGAGTACTTCTTCCCAGAAGCCCTTGCATTATCCCATGCCCATTCTCTGGGAAGATAAAAGAGGACAGCACTCCAGAGATAGTCAGTCTCTGCTCTAGACCAGGCTTGATGCAGCTCTCTGCAGGAAGGGAAGTCACTTCTCTGCACGAGAGTTAATGGCAACTGTCTAGAGAGAACAGTTCTCTACAGGAAGAAGAATCTGTTCTAGAGATTTGAGTTGACACAGCAGATCTCCTCCCAGAGAGCGATTGGCAGCTTCTGGAGACGACAGCATGCTACAATTGGCGCCCAACGTGGGGCTCAAACCCAGGACCCTAAGATTAAGAGTCTCATGCTCTACCGACTGAGGTAGCCGGGCCTGTGTGACCTGCTTAGAGTCACACAGCTAGTGGCTTGTCATTTTTTTCTCCAGCTCATTTTATAGATGAGGAAACTGAGGCACACAGGGTAAAGTGACCTGCTCAGAGGCACACAGTAGTGGCCTGCCATTTCATTCTCTAGCTCCTTTTATAGATGAGAAACTGAGGCAGAGCCAAATTACTTGCCCAGAATCACACAGGTAGAAATGTATGAAGCAAAATTTGAACTCATCTTCCTGATTCCAGACCTAACGTTTTATTCACAGAGCCTCATAGCTAGCCCATAGTATTTAAAGCACCTAAGGGCTACTGACTGATGTCTAATTTTCTAAGTCATGGCTTGTAATCTGTATTCATGGAAATAGTTCCCACCCTGGGAATTTTCTGTGCCCACCAAAAATCTCAAATCCTTTGAGTATTTCTACTGTTTTAGATTGTCTCCCTAAGCCAGGGTAGAGTTCACCCCAGTCCCTTTAATGGGGATTTCATCCAAATAACCCAAATCCATAAAGTATTGGCCATAGGGGAAGGCCATTTAGTTGAGTAGCTTCCTTAGGGCCATAAATTTAGAACTGGAAGGAAGTCCAGCCCTCCTCATTTTAAAGAGGATGCGCCTGAGGACCAGATAAAGAAAGAGTCTTGTCCAAAGTCCCACAGCTGGCAAGTAGCCAAGTTGGAATTTGAACCCAGGTCCTCCACATTCAACTCCAGCAGTCTCTTCAATCACAGAACCAGGGACAGTTAGAAAATTGATTTTTTTTTTTTGGACAACCAGAATACACTTGGATGTGCTCAGGAAAAGGCTTTTCAGAACAAAGAGCCAGGCCAATGCGGTAAATCATGTCATTATGTACAAGGGACCCTAATGGGATGTGAAACTGATGCTCCAGGACACTAGAAACACAATCAGGGTTTTCTGACTTAGCGACCATAGTGACAGCAATTGGCCCCGGAATGAATGTTATTAAGTAGTCCGGGGCAGCCGCTCGCAGCCTGTGCAATCCCACAATACAATTTGAGCTCTGCAATGGCCTGAATACTGATGCGGGGAGCTGCCAGTGGAGGCTTATTGACCAAAGCTAAGTCATTGCATGTCTCCCTGCTTTGGAAAGCTTGTCGAATCTCACGGTAGATGGATGGCAGCCCCTGTTCAGATACTTAGGGATGGCAAGCTGAGAACTGGGCTGCTCCTGATTTTGTTGTGAGAATTGGACTTGGAGGGAGGGATCCAGGCCTCCTGGGTCTCCACCTGCTTATAACTGATGAGCGCAGCAATTTTTTCCTTCCCCTAGATAACAAGTAGTACAATATATGTAAACATGGTAGAAATATATGTTAAATCCATTTATTTTTTAAATTTTACTGAAAGTTTTGTTGATACCTTTTGTTTTTATACCAGAATCACACTCTGCGCTCTCGCTCTCTCTCTCTCTCTCTCTCTCTCTCTCTCTCTCTCTCTCTCTCTCTCTCTCTCTCTCTCTCTCTCTCTCTCTTTCTCCCTCCTTAATATTCCTGGAGAAAATGTGTCCTCACCTCTCCCTTATTCCCATAAGGCAATTGCTCCTCCTCCCCTCCTGCCAATGTCTTCTGTCCCCACTTCTAGTACTTTTTTTTCCAAGTTTTCCAAGACTCCACTCAAACATACCCTTTCTCATGGAAGCTTCCTCTACATTTTTCTCCAAACTCTCTCATCTTTTAGATATTACACTATTTTGGGATTGATCTAGGACAAGACACAGGAGCACAATACTTAAACCTGCAGGGGTACATAGAGACCTTCCCATCCAGTATTGAATAATGAAGTCAGAGGAGGGGGAAGAAGGAGGGGAGGCTCAAATCCTGCAAGCTCAGGCCCAAGGTGGCTCTTTGTGTTCCAGGAGGCTGACACAGATGACAACCAGGGTACTCTGGGCTTTGATGAGTTCTGCGCCTTTTACAAGATGATGTCCACCCGCCGAGATCTCTACCTGCTCATGCTCACCTACAGCAACCACAAGGACCATTTGGACACAGAGGATTTGAAGCGATTCCTGGAAGTGGAGCAGAAGGTGACCAGGGGTTTAGTGGGAGGAGAAGGGGAACCTGAGAAGAGACAGGGGAGGGGAGAGTCTGGGAAGTGTCAGGAGAGGGGAGAATCTGAAAAAGGGAAGGGGGAGGGGAGATTCTGGGAAAGGGAGGGAAAGAGGAGAGTCTGGGAAAGAGAGGGGGGAAGGGAGAGTCTGAGAAAGGGAAGGGAGGAGGGGAGAGTCTGAGAAAGGGAAGGGAGGAGGGGAGAGTCTGGGAAGAGTCAGAAGTGGGGAGAATCTGAAAAAGGGAAGAGAGAGGGGAAATTCTGGGAAGATGCAGAGGGAAAGGAGAGTCTGGGAAGGGGAGGAGGAGGGGAGAGTCTGGGAAAGGGCAGGGAGAGTCAGGAAAAGGAGAAGGGGAAGGGGGCAAATCTCAGAAAGGGGAGGGGAGGGGATAGTCTAAGAAGGGAGAGGGGGAGAAGGCAGGGGGAGGGAAAGTCTAGGAAGAGAAAAGGGGAGGAGAGAATCTGGGAAGGGGAAAGAAATGGGAGAGTCTGGGAAAGGGAGAGCCTGAGAAAGGGGAGGGGAAGCCTGGCAAAGGGCATAGGAAGGAAAGAACCTGGGAAGAGGGAAGGGGGAGAACCTGGGGAAGAATGAGAGGAAGCAGTCTCTCCACATTTCTAGTCTGCTTATTTCCTAAGCTCTGAAATGAGGGTATTGGACTAAATGGCTACTGAAGTCCCTTGAGGTTCAAGACCTATCATCCTAAATCACCTTGTCTTTGAACCTCAGCTATAAAATAAGGGACTTGAGCTAAATGACTTGAGCTTTTTCCCTCTAGATCTTTGATCCACTGGGCACAGGGAAGTTCATCAGTAAGTAAGCATTTATTAGGCACTTACTATATGCCAGGCTATTTTAAGATCTGATGATGAAAAGAAAGGTGAAAAAAGTCTCTATCCTCTGAGAGCTCATCATGTAAGGGAGACAATCATATAAATAACGAGGTCCATACGAGATCTACACAGTGTTCCTGGAAGGCAGTCTCATCTGAAAGGTTCTGGCCATGAGGAGAGCTTGGAAGGGGCTCCTGCTGAAGGTTATTTGGTGCAAAGTGTCAGAGCTGGGATCCTCCATCAGGTTTTCCTGACTTCTGGTCCATCACACCAGCCTGTGCCGCTGCCCAGACTGTTTGATCAATAAAATGCTTGCTGAAAACAAACATTTATGGAGCTTGAATTGCCTTCTCAGCTCTCTGGAAGAAAAGGAGCCAGAAATCCTCTGTCCCGGGGAGCCTGGTTTAGCTGGTGAGATCGGGCACAGGAGGATGATGGGGCAGATTTTAGGAGGCTCAGTGCCCAGTGAACAGGCTGACATCAGGCATCCCACAATCCTAGGGGACCAGGGAGGAAGGGCAGGAAGACCTCAGTGGGCACCTGGCTTTGTCTAGCACTTTGTGTGACCCAGAAGCTCTGAGCCATGAGGGCTTAGCCATCCCATTTTATAGATAGATAATATAGGGTATAGATACAGGGCATAGATAATACCCACCAGGATCATCTCTGGCTGCAAGGTCCAAGTGTCTCCCAGGCATAGGCTCCCACTCACTCAGAAATAATTATGTCATGGATCCCAGTTGAACATGATCCCCTGATGCATCATTCTAGAACATGGATAACTGTCTAGAGCTTCTCCATGAGATGCCATGGGATCCTGGCCCATCCTGATGGCAAGAACATGGCGGAAACCTGAATTTACCAAGCACTTACTAAATTCCAAGCACTGTGCTCACTGCTGAGGCTAAAAAAAGACAGAAATAAAATAGTTCCTGCCCTCAAGGAGCTTACATTCTAAAGAGATGAAACATATAAACAGATCAAGGAGTACAGACCTGAATAATGGGAGGGGAAGGCACTAATCACCGGGGATCAAACGATCAGAAAAACTCTCATGTAAGATGAGTCCTGAGGGAAACTGGGATTCTGAGAGACAGGGGTGAGGAGAGAGGCCATTATGGAACTGAGGATATAGCCTGTTCTTAGAGGTGGGAGCTGTAGGGTGCAGCAGGAAGGACCAGGTTGGTGGCCAGTGGTGCAGGTAATGGAATGGAGTGATTGCAGTAAGCCTGGGAGGGCCAGGGAGCTGCCTTGGGAAGGGCTTTAAAGGCTATTTATCCTCTCTGGCCTCAGTTTCCTTCTCTGTAAAACAGAGAGGGGATGAATTGGTAGCCTTTGAGCCAAACAAAGGAGTTTATTTTCACCCTAGAGGCAATCTTGTCCTTGAAGAATCATGGTGGGGTCGTGATTAGCTAACTTTGGAGGGAAATGATTCAGATAATTAGCACCTTTGGCAGTGGGCAGAGCCCTGGGAGCAGGGATTTTCTATGTGTGTGTGTGTGTGTGTGTGTGTGTGTGTGTGTGTACCAGCAGGTAGGCATGTGCCATGGACCTCATGAGCAGTCTGGTGAAGTCTACAGACTCTTTCTCTGAATCTTGTTTTTAAATGCATAAAATAAAATACAAGGATTATGAAAGAAAGTAGTTATGATGGAGGGAGGGAGAAGGGATGAAGGAAGGAAGGAAGAAAGGAAGGAAGGAAGGAAGGAAGGAAGGAAGGAAGGAAGGAAGGAAGGAAGGAAGGAAGGAAGGAAGGAAGGAAGGAAGGAAGGAAGGAAGGAAGGGAGAGAGAGGAAGGGAGGGAGGGAGGGAGAGAGAGAGGAAGGGAGGGAGGGAAGGAGGGAGGGAGGGAAGGAGGGAGGAAGGAAGGGATGGGAGGGAGGGAGGGAGGAAAGGAGGGTGGGAGGGAGGAAGGGAGGGAGGGAGGAAGGGAGGAAGAAAGGAAGGAAGGAAGGAAGGAAGGGAGGAAGGGAGAGAGGGAGGGAGGAAGGGAGGAAAGAGGGAGGGAGGAAGGGAGGAAAGAAGGAAGAGAGGAAGTTGAGGGAGGGAGGGAAGGAAAGAGGAAGGAAAAGAGGAAAGGAGGGAAGGAGAGAGAAGGGAGGGAGGGAAAGAAGGATGAAGGGAGGGAGGGAAAAAGAAAGGAAGGAAAGGAGAGAGAGAAAGGGAGAGAAGGAAGGAGGGAAGAAGGAAAAAAGGAAGGGATGGAAAGAGGGATGAAGGGAGGGAGAGAAGAAAGAAGGGAGGGGCAGAGGGGGGAGAGAAAAAGAAAAGAATGAAGGGAGGGAGGGAGGGTTCTCTCTACAATGAAAATGACCATAAGAGGCCAATAATGATGATAGTCAATAATCCAGCTCCCCCTTGCACTGGAATCACTCTCTATTTTCCTGTTCATTAAAGTAGTTCCATCCTCCCAGAATCCTTGGCAACCAGGCCAGTTGCAGAGGAGAGAGCAGCATGGGCCAGTTGAGAAAGCCCTCAATCACTTTCTTTTCAGGGGATCAACGTTCTGGTCCTGACATGAGATCACAGAGTCCCAGACTTGAAAGGCAGCACAGAGGGCATCTGGGTCACCCAGGGCAGTAATTAGAGTAGATTCCCTTCCCTCCCATCCAGATAAATTGTCATCCAAGCACTGTTTGAAGACCTCCAAGCAGGCAGAGCCACTTCCTAAGGCCGCCCCTTTCACCTGGCAATGGCTTGAACTGGTAGAAAGTTTTTCCTGACATCCAGATGAAATCTTCTCTCTTCTCCTCCCACCCATTGCTTCTAATTCTGCTAGAGCTCATCCTTCACCCTTCTCACAGACTTTCAGATTCTTGAAGCCGGCTCTCAGGTCCCCCTTGAGTCTTCTCTAGAGGAGACTTGCCCAGTTCCTTCCATTATGAAGCTTCCTCACCTTCTTCCACCTTCACTGTCCTCCCTAAAATATGGATCTCTTAACTGATCACAGTCCCCCAGCTCTGATCCAACCCTGGCAGATCTTTACCTCTTTATTCGTGGGAGTTCTGTCTTTCTTAATATAAACCAAATTCCCATTAAAAAAAATATCTGGACTGCTGACACACAGTTCACGATCAATCAATCAGTAAACATTTAGCAAGCATCCATTATACGCCTGGAATGGAGATACAAAAAGAGGCAAAAATAATCCCCTGCCCTGAAGGGGCAGGGGGCAATCGAATTGGGGAAACAACATGCAAACAAATACAAGCTATACAAATATGTACAATAACGAACCCTGCAAAGGCACTGGAACTAACAGCGATTGAACCCCCCTCCCCAGATAGTTTTCAGACAAATTGCTGCCTAACCACGCGTCCTCCATCTTGTCCTTGAAAGAGCACGTCTTGTACTGTAAAATTCTAATTCATCCAGCTCTTTCTGGATCTTGACCCCGATGTCCAGTGACTTAACTCTCCTTATTAACTTTGAAGCTCTAACCCTCTCTCTGTGGGCTATGGGACAAGTCACTTTTTTCTCCTGAGGTTAGAAAACAAGGAGATTGGACTAGAAAGATGGCCCCTGTCCTCAAAGAGCTTGTGGTCCAATGGGAGAAGTAGGCAGTAGCTGGCAAACCACAGAGTGTGATAAGTCACAAGGAGAGCAACGTAAAGATGGAGGAGCTCTCCACTCGACCCTCCTTCGGAAGGTTCCCAGGAGCAGAGAGTATGGGCTTCCTGAGTAACAGTCTTCCATGTCTCCCATCCCAACTATGAAAAACAATTTCAGCAGGAAGTAGGTTTATATGGGAAAAGAATGAAGCGAGGTCATTGAGCAGAGAAGGGCAGACTTTGAACTAGAACCCAAGTCTACCAGCATCTTGGGTGGAACGCCAGTCAGAGGCTCCTGACCCAGGTGTTACATTGAGGTCCATCCCATTGAATGGGGTTGGGGTGAAGCCATAGCTGAGAGCCCGTTTTAGGATGGGAGTTTATGGTAAGAGTTTGCAAGTTCTCTAATCCAACATGGCGTCTCCCTGGGGCTCCCTACGTGCTATTTCTGATTATTTATGGCCTGTCAGGGAACAAGCCTGGAACACATCTCCCAGCACACTGGGGGAGTTGCTGCCTGGATGTGCTGCAGATTGATGACCCATCCGAGCAGCAGCATCTGAGAAGGGGCCATTTGTCTTGCCTCCTAACCCCCATGCTTGTTATACTCTAGAGAAGACCCAGACCCATTGTTCCGCTCCCCCTGAGGCTTGTATATCGGAGTCGAACAGACCTTCCTCACTGCAGATGGGCTCCCTTCCATTAAATCTTACCGGGCACCAACCCCAGAGGGAAGCACCAAATGTGCCAATTAAGTCGTTATCCCAAATCTCTCTGGCTTCCCACCACTGACTGGTTCTTAGCTTCATTTTTATTTCATGAATTGCTCTTCAAAAGGAGTCCCTGGAATTCTTTGTACTTTTCAGCCTCTTTTTGGAAAAGTAGAAGTCATTGGTCCCTCCCAGAGGCAGAGTAGCTTCAGGAGCTCCACCGAGACAGGTAGCAGCTAGAAAAGCTCTCTCTTTAAACCTCCCTTGGCCAATATCTCTGAAGGAAAGGGCCTGGGTCAAAATCCTGGCGCTCCCAAAATCCCTTGATGCCATGAGGATGCAGGACTAGTTCTCACCTGGTCCTCATACGGTCCTGACTCGGGGCTACATTTTCATGAGAACCCTGTGACAGGAGGGCTTGTTTTCTGGATGCTTAGTCAGTTCCCTCTCAGCGGTTGTTCCTTCCAGTGATACTTTTATCCAGGGCAAAATTCTCTCCTTTAAAGAAAATACTGGCGAGATTTCAGAGTCCATCAGGATGCTTTAGGGTAGGAGTTCATGGTCTTTGTGTCATGGATCTTTGGTAGCTTAGTGAAGCCTGTTGGCACATCTTTGGATTCATGTTTTTTAAAATATATAAAATAAAATACATAAAATAAAATGCAGAAGAAACCAATTAGAAATATAACTCTCAAAAGTTTTTTTTTTAATTTATGGACTTTAATTTATAGGGATATGGGGGTGTATAGGAAGGCAGAAGGACCCGAGGTCTCTCTCAGGTCCCTTGGTTTTCTGATGTCTTCCCTACCCACAATCCTAGCCTGGCACAGTGCCTGCTGAGCCTTGGAAGTTGGAGAAAGTGGGATGCTCACGGGTTTGTGCCCTTCCTCCTAGAGATGAACTCCCAGTCATGGCTCTAATCAGACAGGACCATCGGCCCACCAGATAGAAAAACAAATAGGTACCTGCTTCTTCCCAACATCTAGGTGGCTCAGTGGCTGCAGTGGAGGGTCTGAAGTCAGGAGAACCTGAGTTCAAATCTGGCCTCAGACACTTATGAATGAGCCTGAGAAAGTTACTTAACCCTGTTTGTCTCAGGGTTGAAAACTGTAAGAGTTTAATAAATGCCTTAAAAGCCTCTTAACCACATGTTGGCGCTTGGGGCAAAGTTCCACCTGCCCCACCTTGGTTATGGTTGTGACTCTAAGCATCCCTGAATAAATTAATGGAGTTTTTTTTTTCTTTTTGTGCAAGAACAATGCTGATGGAACTTCTTAGGGATCCAAGGAGCTTAGGAAAAAAGGCAGGTGCTAATGCTGGCTGTTAGGTTATCTAATCTCTTCTTAACCCTGTTTCTATTTCCGTATTTTCTTGGGGGTAAGGAGTTCCCTAAGCTCATTCCCATCAGGGGAAAGAAGGGTCACTTCCCTGTTGTCCTAAACCCTTCTCTTTCCTCATTCCCTGGAAGTCCTCCTTTTCTGGGAGAGCTTGGGGATTTAAAGGAGGGTTGGGGTGGAATAGAGATTCTGAGATTAGTCAAAGGGTTTTAGGGCAGTGGAATTGAAGAGATGGGCTAGGGATAATATTTCCTTCTGTAGGACTCAAGGAGAGCAGTTCAGAAACAAAGGACAGGGGCAGTAGAGACTTGGAACAGAGACCAGATCCCTCCCTAACTCTATCCTTCTCCCGTTCCTGACCCTTGACAGCCCATTGGCCCTGTCTGTTAAGGAGCAAGAAACGGTTGTCTTTTCAGAGCAACAAGGCCCTGTTAATGTCTAACTGAGCTATTGATTCCTTTACTTGTCAAGAGAGAGAAAATGAACTCTAGCTGTAAGACAGCAATGCACTAGAGTAATCACGGCTGACATCCAGCTCTTGGGCTACGTGCCCGGCCAGGGCTGCTGGTTCACAGAATGAGCCCGGAGCCCGGTCTGGGGAAGGAGCGAGGGGGCTTTCACTGAAACCCCTAGACTTGTCTCTCAAGGGTCCTGATCTGGAAAATCTTCTGTGCCCTCTGTATGTGAGGAACATCTTCCTCCATACAAGGACATCCATTCAAGGATGAGTAAACCATTCCTGCTGGTTTTAAAGTTCTTTAACACTTTAACCTATTTAGATTATAGCATTTTAGGATATAAGACTGATCTTCAGTCAGAAATGAGGGAGCCCTCACTGAAACATTAGTTGAGTGTACCTGAGCAAGCCATTGAACTGCTTTTTGCCTCAGTTTCTTCCGCTGTAAAATTCGTATATTAAACATTTACCTCACAGGGTTATTAGGATCAATTGAGATAAAATATGTAAAGCATTTTGTGAAACTTAATGGGCCATGAAAATGCTAGCTATTGTCATTAGCTGTTATAGATTTCAGAGCTGGGAGGGATTTTAGAAGAGAGAATGTCAGCGTTGGAAATGATTTTAAAACATGGAATACGATTAGGAATGGGAAGGAAGGATAGGACTTCTTCTTTTTCAGCTGTGGAAACTGAGGTCCAAAGAGATTTTAAATAGTAGATTTGAACCCAAGTCCTAACTCTGCCTTTTGCTGTCTGTGTGACATTGGATATGTTGCTTGCCTTCTCAGTTCCATCATCCGTGGAATGCTGCCAAGATCCCTTCTGATTCTGAAATTTTGTGATTTTTCTCTACCCTCCTGGTACATATAGGTAAACTGAGGTACAGAGGATTCTCACTGAAATTTCCCTATAGCAAAAGCAACACAACTGGAGAATTTCTCTATCTACCCACTGTATTCAAAAGTTAGGAAGATTATTTTTCTCTCCCCTCTTGCCTAGGATTAGCCCAGCCTTTCAGTGAGTTTCTAAGAATTGATAATAAGTCCTTTGATCAAAGGGCCTGACTTCATACTCCCATGTATTAAAAGGCATGTGGTCAAAACTTAGTCACTTCTTTCTTTTCTCCTAAGCTGGTACTACCTAATTATTATAAATTCTCTTCTTCTCTACAAAGCCCTCTGATTCATGACTTGTCTCTCTGGCTCTCTAAAACCAGTCAGGCTTATAGAGAGAGGTAATTAACTTCTGGATCTCTTGACCTCAGCCTGGCTCTGCCCCATGAGCTTCTGAGCCTTTCAAGGAAATGGGCTTCAAGGGTCAACCTCACGGAGAGGAAGAGAAGGGGCAGGGGCTGGCTGTGATCCCCTCACTCCCAGAGCATTTGGCAAGGTGCCCCAAGTCTGGTGACCCTGACAGCATCATAGCAACAGAATCAGAGGGATGAGATAGCCTGGTAAGAGACTGTAAAAGAGCTGGTGATGGGCGGGGGCCCTGAAGTGGACTGATGGTTATGTGGCTGTCTTCCAGATGACGGATGTGACCAAGGAGTACTGCCTGAATATCATCGACCAGTTTGAGCCGTGCCTAGAGAACAAGAGTAAGGAGGTGCTTGGGATTGACGGTGAGTGAGCTGCTGGGGCCGGAGAGCCACAAACTGTCCGAACTTTTAGGAGTCTGGGACCTAATCGAGGGAGTGCAGGCTTTGTGTGGATGATGGACAAGAAACAACTAGCCTGGTGGGGGCAATGAGGAAACTGAGACCCAGGCCCATGTTGAATTCCATCTCTAGGATCCTTGATCTCTAGACTTACCTCATGATTCTAAGCTTTACTGTGCCTCAGTTTCCTCCTCTGCAAAAAGAAGGGGGTGGACGAAATGGGATCTGAAGTCCCTTTCAGTTCCAGATTTTCCATTCTAGGATAACATGAATCCTACCCTGGGTCTGGATAATGACTCAATTTACCTTTTTTTATAGCCTTACATTTTCATGTTAAAGTGGAGAACCATCCCCTTCCTCCATTAGATGTTTGGACATTGTTCTGTATCTTGTATTCAGATTCTAGCCTGGGTCTGATGAAGGAAGTGGAGATTTTGGGGGACAGGAGAAACTCTCTTCTTCCTTGACCATTACACCTAGACAGAAGTCTCTACTTAGGAACCAGTTACCTCCTTCTCGATTTTCCAAACAAACACCAGACTTTCCTTTGTCTCTGAATTTGGGGGAAGAGGAACAATCTCTCCTGGGGTACCCAACACCCTCTTTAAACAATGATCCCATTGTTTGGGAATTTAATAATTGGGAATTAATAAATGAGAATGTAATGATCCCCTCCCGATACATACATGACAAATGAACACATGTGTATGCATATGCATACACATCCCTATACACACATCCCCAAAAGGGATGTTCCTGACTCATTTTGGTCCATAGCTGGAGGGCTCCTTATTGATCCATCAGCAAGCCTTTATTAAATGCCTGCTGTGTACCTGACACTGTGATAGATGCTAAAGATAAAAATTTCGCCCCTTTCATTTTAAGGATGAGAACATTGAGATTCAGAAAATGGGAGAGTAAACTGCCTTATGGCATACAGGTTGTGAATAGCAAGGCCAAAATAGAAACTCAGGCTCAAAGCTGGTGTTTTTTCTATTAAACTGAATAATTTCTTTAGACATACTTCTCCTACCTGAACAATTTCCTCTTCCTTCAAGCTTTTGGAAAAGTACTCTATTATTACCCTATTTCACTCTCTCATCACCCATTGGTTCCCCTGTTTAAAATGTCACCTGAAAGCAAAAACTTATTAAGCTGTTAGCCACTTACATCTTAGTAAGAATTAGGAGTTAAGTTTGTGAGGGAATGAGACAAAGTTTGGTTTTAAGAGCTGGAGGATAGTATGGCTGGAGGGTAAGGAAAATCAGAAAGCACTGGAACAGGACAGAAGAGTTCAGCGATAGAGGTGCCCCACGAGACCAAAAATCAGCTTTCCTCTGTCGACAACTTTGCAGGAGAGAACTGAGGGAGGCTTCTCTGGTATATAATTTGTTCATTTCGGCCCAACCTATTATCTCAAATCTAGAGCATCGGTGGGTGAATGGGGAGCCTTGGGAGGATGTGTGAATTGGGTTAGAGGATAAATGGGCCTTTCTGAGTAAACTTGTACCCCCTAGGAGAGGGATGAGCAGTAGGCGAGGCTCCCTGGGAGTATCTTCCTGCAATGCTGCTCAGAAAACAAGATAATTAACTTGTCAGGATCTATCATAGTTGATTTTCTCCAAGGGTGCCTTATGCCCGATCAATTTTCCAATTTTCTTGCTCTCCCTCAAGTCCTGGGCTGGAGGTGAGCCATGCAGAGTGCTTGTAGGAGGAGGTGGTGTTAGTTCATGAATTATGGCTTCTGTGGTCCCCTTAGGCTGATCTTGATTTTCATTCTATTCTAGCATCTAAGAATTGAAAGCTGGAAGGGACCAGCTAGTATGGCTCTCTTGTTCTACAGATGGGGAAACTGAGGCTGAGAGAAAATAAGGGATTTGCCCAAAGTCCCACAGCTAAGGAGAATTGGGATTAGAGCAGAGATCTTCTAACTCACTGGGTCATCGTTTACCAGATTCTTTTGGGGTTTTCATCGAGCTTCTCCCTTAGGGCAAATAGCCTGGCTTGGGTCCCAGTGAGTGAGGAAAAGACTATGGAATGATTGAAACAACCTCAGAACCAAATTAATCCTCACAGTCATTAAGAAGCCAGAATGCCTTCTACAGCCAAATGAGCATCTAGACTTTATCCAGGAGATTCCTTGGGGAGAAAGTTCTTGTCACTGGAGGTAGCCCAGTCAACTGCCTAGGAAGTTTTCTTAATATCAAGCCTAAATTTGCCTCTTTACAACTTCTGCTCATTATCCTTAGATCACACAAGAGCAGGTTCCTAGATTTATCATTGGAGGGACTTAACACTTCCTAGCTGTGTGACCCTGGGCAAGTCACTTAACCCCAATTGCCTAAGGGGGAAAAATAGTATGGTGCACTCTTTTCAAAGAGATTCATGGAATTTCAAAGGTCATCAAATCCATCAGACACACACACATCGGAGAAGATATGTGCTTGACTGTCTGCTCCTTGGGTTCTCAGTGAGGGCTAACCCAAGCAAGAAAGAGCCCCAGCATTCAAGGAGCCGGTCTTAACTGTCCCTATCCCCAGAAACCATATTCAGATACATTTGAAACATATCCTCCTGACGTAAAATAGTCTATCCACTTTTTCAAAACATTCAAATCCAGAGGCTTGGCTCTTGGCTTTCTCTTGCTCGAGTCCTGCATATTTTATCATATTTTACATGACTGTCTGGATTTCTTGCCAGTGAGCTGGGCTTTTCATGGCAGTTCCTGGAGGGCATTTTTCTAGAAGCCTTGGTTGTTGGGAATTACGTGGGACTCCATGTGGAAGACCCCATTGCACACAGTGTCCTTTGTAAGGAACTGTGAGGGCAAGGGAATCAAGAGCTTTAGAGGATAAGATCTCCTTTCTCAGTTTGTTTACATAGTCCCCTAAAGCAGGGCTTTTGAAATGTTTTCCACTCTCAACCCCTTTTCCCCTGAGAAATTTTTATGTAACCTGGTTAGACAGGTCTATAAAATAAGTATAAAAATCAAACATTTACTACTAATAAAACATAATTGCACAAACTTTTCAATTATGTGACCCCCTATGGGATAGCAACCCACAGTTTAAGAAGATTTGTCCTGGAGACCCCAAAGTGCAGAGGAGACACACTGGGTTAGGGTATATGGATCTTGCTTTCAATGAAGTTTCATGATAACCTTGTCAACAAGACGGAGAGGTGTGTAATAGTAGGATTAGGTGATCTCTGAACTGGTTGACTACTGGGACTTAAGGAATAGTGATGAATGAATAGTTGTCATTGTAAGAGAGACCTCTGCTACATTGCCCATGGGCTCTGTCCTATTCAAGATTCAAGGATTTGAACAACAATAAACATATTGATGGCATATTAAATCTATAGATAAGATGATATTGATAAGATATTTATAGATAAGAACATTGCAATCAACAAAAGTCATAACAGACTAGGATGATGAGTTGAAGATTTTTTTAAGTCTAGATTTGTGATTTCATTTACTTAGGGAACTTTCAGTATGGAAAAACCCTCCACCAGTGCCAATTGTCAGTTCTTTTTAATTTCTGATCTTAGGGAGTTGCTAGGGCCTCTGGGAAATTAAGTGACTTGCCTTCACTTGAAAGGATATGAGTCAGGGATAATGTCTAAATTCAGATTGTTTTTTTGTTTTAATTTTCATTGATCTATTAACCTCTATATCCATTTTGCCTCATACAAGATGCAAACCGAGTTTAGATACAAGAAATCATCTGCCCTAACTGGGGATGAGGGAAAGGTATGGATATAACAGGTTACATTAAAAGTACTCAGGAGTTTTCATGGACAGCAAGCTCAATATAATTCAATAGCATGTTATTCCAGCCCAAGAGCGCACTGGATCTTAGTTGACATTAAAATACGATGTCCATATATTGGATTACTTGCCATCTAGGGGAGGGGGTGGGAGCACAAGGTTTTGCAAGGGTCAATGTTGAAAAATTATCCATACATATATTTTGAAAATAAAAAGTTTTAATAGAAAAAAGATATGATGTCCAGAATGAAGGAAGCAATCATCCTTTGGACATGGACCCGGGAAGATATTGGAAGCATTGTGTTCAGATTTAGGAGGGAAATGAAATAAATGGAAATGACTAGGATGCTAAGTGTGCCCCAGATTGTAACATATGAAGAACTGTGGAAAGTACTAGACAAGAAGAGACTTAAGGATTCAGGGAGAAACGGTGGTTTTTCAAAAACTTGAATATTTTTTAATGTGAAAAAAGGGATTAAATGTATTCTTAGTACTTCTAGGGAGCAAAACCAGGACCAATGGGTAAATATTCTCAGGAAATCGATTTGGGATTAATATAAAGGACTTTCTACTTCTACTTTATTGACTACACTAAAGTCTTTGACTATGTGGATCACAAAAAAATGTAGCAAATCCCCTAAAGAGTTGGAAGTACCAAATCATCATCTTATTTGTCTTCTAAAGAACCTATATGCAGGCTAGAAAATAACAGTTAGAACCACACATGGAACAAATTATTGGTTTAAGATTAGGAAAGGACTATGACAAGACTATATGTTATTGCTTTAACTTATATGCACAGTACATCATGGAAATTGCCAGGCTGGATAAATTAAAAGGCATAATTAAGGTTGCTGGGAGAAATATCAACAATCTCAAATATGCAAGTGGTACCACTTGGATGGCAGAAAGTGAAGAAGAATTAAAAAGCCTCTTTATAAGGGTAGAGAAAAAGAGAGTAAAAGCTGGATTGAAGCTTAGCATAAAAAAATTATCTTGGCAACTAGTCCCAGCACTTCCTGGCAAATGCAAGGAGAAGAATGGAAGCAGTGTCAGATTTTATATTCTTCAGCTCAAAGATCTCTGCAGATAGAAACTATAGCCATGAAATCAAAAGGCACTTGCTCCCTGGAAGGAAAGCTATGGTAAACCTGGACAGCATACTGAAAAGCAGAAATATCACTCTGCTGACAGAAGCCCAAATTTATGGGGTTTTTTCCAGTCGCAATGTATGACTGTGAGAGCTGGGAATATAAGGAAAACTGAACGCCATAGATTTGACATTTTCTAATTGTGCTAGAGAAAACTTTTGAGAGTCCCTTGGCCAAAGTCCTTAACATTTCTGCGTCTCAATTTCTCAACTTTAAAATAAGGAGAGTAGACTATATGATCTTAAGGGAGATTAAATCAGTCGATACTTAAAAACTTAATTCATAATGCTGAGTGAAACAAGCAGAACCAGCAAAACATTGTACATAGCAACAGCAAGATTGTGCGCTGATCAACTCTGACAGACTTGCTTCTCTTTTCAGTGGTTCAGTGATCCAAGGCAATTGCAATAAACTTTGAATGGAAAACACCATCCAATACACTGATTATGAACCAACTATGCTGTGTTCACTTTTTTCCTTTGTCTTGTTTTTTTTCTTTTTTCCTCTTTTGTTATGATTTTTCTTTCTCAACATGACTCATAAGGAACTATATAAAAAAATGTACATGTATAAGAAAAAAATAGTTGTTTTGGAAAATAAAAAAATTTAAATACAATAAAAAAAAAAAACAAAAAAAAATCATTCATATGATTCATGGCAAGATCAGCTACTGAGGTTGAAGTTTAAATACTTTGGTCACATAATGGGAATAGGAGTATTGGACAAGCCCCTGATGTTGGGCAAGATTGAAAGCAAAGAGGAAAAGGAGATGGCTGAGGATGAGATGGCTAGATAGTGTCATGGAAGCAATGAACATGAACGTAGACAGACTTCAGGAGATAGTAGAGGATAAAAGGATCTGATGTTCTATGGTCCATGAGGTCACAAAGAATAAAACATAGTTGAACAACTACGAAAGACTTCTCAATAATTAGTGTTGTACAAAGCTAAAACAGGAGCTTCAACATGTGGGTTATGGATCAGAAAGTATAATAACTCAGAGCTCTTGTCACTTGGATGGCATAGTGAATTGAGGGCTAGACTTGGATCAGGCAGACCTGTGTTTGAAAACTGTTTCAGAAAATTAATTATCTGTGTGAGCCGGGGCACGTTATTTCTCTCTTAGCCTCAGTTTCCTCATCTGTCGACTTGGAAAGATAATGATAATAACTATCTCATAGATTGTTGTGAGGATCAAATGAAATAAGACCAATAAAGTTCTTTGCAAACCTTAAAGCACTATATGAAATGCTGCTTATCATTACTTTTAAAATTATTATTATTAACTTGAGCTCTCCCATTAACATGTGGTATGATTTTGGACAACTCATGTCTTTTTTCTGAGCCTCAGATTTCTGCTTCATAAAGCAAGGAAGTTGAAAACAGATGACCTCTAAAATCCTTTCCAACTATTGGATTATGATTCTGTCATTCCTAAAACCTCTCTACCACTAATGTTTAGAGATTATTCCTGATGGCCTAGTAGACAATGTGTGGAAGAATCAAGTTCACATCCTGTCGCATATAGTTCTAAATAAAGTGCTGTTAAAAAAAAAAAAAAAGCAACTTGTTCACCACCACCCTCCCCCTCCGACTTCCCCATTCATGGAGATACTAGTTTCCAGTGGTTCTTGGTTTGTCTCTTGGATATTGAGATGGGAGGGACCCTTAAGATCATATAGTCTACTCTCCTTATTTTAAAGTTGAGAAATTGAGACACAGAAATGTTAAGGACTTTGGCCAAGGTCACACAGATGGCAAGTGGCAAAGACGGTATTTGAATCCAGATCTAGATTCAAAATCCAGCGTTCTTTCAACTGATTCATCTAAAGATAGAAATGCTAATGGCATCTATAGTTCAGTGTTTTTATGAGAATCAAATGAGATATATAAATACCAGTTATTACTGTTTTTGTTAACCTTCTCACTCTTCTCCCCCCCCTTTCCAAATGTTCTGAGTAATGTTCTTTCTGTGTTACTGGCAGTTCTGAGTTCTTTTTCTTCTTGTCCCTCCCAGGTTTTACTAACTATACCAGGAGTCCAGAAGGAGACATCTTCAACCCTAAGCACTACCAAGTGAACCAAGACATGACCTACCCACTAAGTTACTACTTTATCACCTCTTCCCATAATACCTACCTCATTGGGGACCAGCTCATGTCCCAGTCTCGGGTAGACATGTACTCATGGGTCCTACAGGCTGGCTGCCGCTGTGTGGAAGGTAAAAACTAAAGAGTGATCTATAGCCATAGGTACCAGCCCTGTCTCTGATCTGTGGGATTATCTGCCAGAGATTTCCTTGTCCTTTCAGAAAATTAAGATAGTGTACTGCCATCTCCTAGCCTTGACACTAATAATTTTGTGACTTTGGCTAAGTAGATATATCTTGGCTCATTGTATTAATAATAAATAATTTTAACCTTGGCCCTTTCCCAGGGGTATTGAGGGTCAACTGAGAAAATGGAGATGAAAGCTCTTTTCTAAGTGTACATCTCTATGCAGATATGATTGAGGATGATTATTCTGGCAGATGTTTCCCAGTCCTCTTTCTTAGCCCCCACCTACTTCTAGTCTTCCTTCTTTCTCTTCAAGATTTGATCTAGGTTTTAAAAATGATACTAAAAGACTAAGAAGAGAACTTAGTAAGGAGGGGCTCTGTCTACCCTGGCCTGAGGTTTCTGAGCAATGGGGTTATTGAAAGTCTGGAAAGCACAGTTCTAGGACATAGGTGCAGACACCTTTATATGTGACCCAAACACCAGAGCAATTGTCTAGATGAAGCTTTTATGCTGAACATTTCCTACCCAACCTAACAGATATATATTAAGTGCCCACTATGTGCCAGGTACTGTGTCATGCACCGGTCATGCAAAGATAAAAATAAAAGCCAGTCCCTCCTCTCTAGACATTCCCATTCTAATGGCCATCTCCAGTCATCCTAACCTATATCTGGCAACTAGATCCCAGATGACTCTGGAGAAGGAAGTGAGAATAAAGAGACAATGTGAAGCAAGGGCTAGGGATGGGAGGGGGTGGGATGAAGACAAGAGAGAGAGCATATTCTGATTGAACTAGAGTATGAATGGTGGAGGGAGATAAGAGCCCAAAAACAAAGATGCTGGGATTGTGTGGGACCTTGCGACAATCATCATTTGATCTTGCTTTGTCCCTCTTCAGTGGACTGTTGGGATGGACCAGATGGAGAGCCCATTGTGCACCACGGTTATACCTTGACCTCCAAGATCCTCTTTAAAGATGTCATTGAGACGATCAACAAATACGCCTTCATCAAAAATGAGTGAGTCACAGCCCCTGGAATCCTTGGTGGGATCCCAGATTTCATTGGGTCCATTTTTCTATATTTAGGTAAAATGAGGCAGGTTTTAATCTCAGCTCTGATCCTAATACCTTGTGTGAATTTGGGCAAATTCTTCTTGGGGCTTTCATTTCTTCATCTCTAGCAATAAGGGGATTAGGACAAATTTCTTTCGAGTTCTAAAATCATACATATCTTTTGGCAGCTCTCCCAAAGTGAATACAATCATGAGCAGTATCAAGTGGCACATTATCTAGGAATAAGGAATGATGAGTCTTTTCTTTTCTGCCCTGGACAGACCCCATTTAGAATATTGGGTTTAGCCCTGGGTACCCAGTTTCAGGAAGGACATTTAGTAAGCTGGAAAATATACAGAGTAAAAAAATAAGGATAGTGAAGACCCTGAGCCTATGCATCCCTGAAGAAGAGAAGGTTTGGGGAAAAGGGAGAACAGGATAGCTGTCTTCAAATATTTGAGTAGCTATAATTATGATACAGAGGAGGGATTAGCCTTTTTCTGCTTTGTTCTATAAGCCAGAGCCAGGATCAACAAGATGGAGATTGTTGTAAAGAGTTAGATTTAAGCATGATGTAAAAATAAGCAAAATATAACAAAAATCTTCCTAACAATCAGCACTGATCCAAAGTGAGTTGTCTTGAAAAGTGCTGGATTCAGAGCCCCAGCCCTGAAGTCAGGAGGACCTGAGTTCAAATCTGGACTCAGACATTTAACACTTCCTGGCAAGGACCCTGGGCAAGTCACTTAACTCCAATTTCCTCAGAAAAAAAAAAAAAAAAACAACCAAAAACAAAATGAGCTAAAGAAATGGCAAATCACAACTCCAATTGCTCGGGGGGGGAAAAAGTGTTGGATTCCCCTCCCAGAAGATCTCTGAGCTTGGACTGGAGAACCATCGATCAGGTATATTGTATATTTGGTTAAGGATGGCTTGGTTGAGATGGCCACTGAGATCCTTCCACCTCTCAAATTCTGTCATTTTATAGAGCTAAGAGGTATTAATAGTTTCAATGGATTGGGTCAGTTGGCGTGAGGCTAGATAGTTGCCTCAACTGCTGGGACAAGAATAATATCCTAATGAGATTACATCATAACTTTTCTTTTAATCACTGGACATCTACGCCTTCCCCATATCAAATACACAAATACATTCTGGCCATACTGCTCCTCCCCTAACACACACACACACCCCCACACCCCCCCCCACACACACACACACACACACACACACACACACACACACCATAACCACTTCCCAATAAGCTCCTTTCTCATTATCTCTGATTGTGTCCTTTGATCCCTGCCCCACCCTCTTCTTCTGGCAGAAAACCAAGACTTCTCACCTGAAATCACCTTTGCTAGCAGGTTATGGTTCTCTTCTTCCCTTATATTTCTCTCCTGAAGCCCTGATCTCCTCTGGAACGCTCTTGAACAGAGAGCCTCTCTAGGACAGAGGAGCAGACAGGGTCAGAGCTGTGGTTTGAGGAAGGTTCACATGGTGGCTGTGTACAGGACATATTGGGGTCCTATTCAATTCTCACACTCTGTGATCCTGAAGTAGAATCAAGACTTAGTGACTTATTGATGAGGAAGAGGAGAAATCTCTTCCTGGCTGTAAGATTATGTGTGTGGGACTGTGGTACGAGCACATCCGTGCCCACCTGTTTGGGGATGTGATCCTGTCTGCCTGTTTCTGAAGTTCAGTGGGCAAACAGCCTCCCACATGCATGTAATAAACCCATTTATTATGGTTCCCATATTAATTACCCCAGAGGAGACACACAGCCTTCAGGCCCGCTTTGTTATCACTCAGCATGGTTGCAAGACACCATTTAAAAAAAAATTCCAATTTAGCTTCTCAAAATAGACTGTCTATTATGACTTTTGCATTCAAGTCTCATCAAATGGAGGCTCTCGGTCTGGGAAGGAAGTGTTAATTGTACCAGTAAGAAAAAAAAGGAGCAAGATTAATTTGAGAATTAAAAATAGAGTGACACTTTCATAAATTGGTGGGCCCAGCTCCGAGTGAGGTCTGATTGTAATCAGGGAGATAAGCATCTTCAGCTCAGGCTGGTGGCTTAGCAGGATTTCTGGAGTGGAGAAATGAAACTCCCAGTCTCTGTGACAGACAAATGCAGGGAGAGCCCAGGATTGGATTCAGTGAATATTTATTAAGCTCTCACTTGGCGCCAGGCAATCAGTCAACCAAGAAGCATTTATAAGCACCTACTATGCGCCAAGTACCGTACTAAGTGATGAGATTGTAAAGAAAGGCACAAAGAGGGTCTCTGTCCTCAAGGGGTCTGATTCTAATGGGAGAGATTACAGTAAATATAGGTATATAGGAGATATCTGGAGAGAAAATGGAAGATGATACCAGAGGGAAGATGCTGGCAATGGGAGTGGGAAAATGGAATTGGAAAAACCCTTTGAAGAAGGCTCCATTTAAGCTGAATTGTGAAAGAGATGTAGGGAGTCAGGAGATGAAGATAACAGGGAGGAAGGTACAGGCCCCGAGGCAGGAAATAGGGTGATGTGTCAAGAAACAGCAACTATACCAGTCTCTCTGAACTTTATGCTACAGGCTGGGGGTACCAAGACAAATGTGAAATAGTCCCTTTCTGCAAGGAGGCAGCAACGAGGTGGAACCCTGGAGTAGGAAGACCCGAGTTCAAATACAGCCCCAGATGTTTACTTTAAGTTGAGGCAATTCACTCAATTTTTGTGTGCTTCACTTTCTACAACTGCAAAATGGGGATAATAGTGACATATGCCTCCCAGGATCGAATAAAATTATAGTAAAGGAGATAATAGAAAAGTACACATATATGTTAGCTGTTATTCTATTAATGACATTAATATTATTAATAGGTAGTTATTAGTTGTTATAGGGATAATAGTGACATATGCCTCCCAAAATTGTGGTGAGGATCGAATAAAATTATAATAAAGGAGATAATAGAAAAGGACACATATGTGTTAGCTGTTATTCTATTAATGACATTAATATTATTAATAGGTAGTTATTAGTTGTTATAGGGATAATAGTGACATATGCCTCCCAAAATTGTGGTGAGGATCGAATAAAATTATAATAAAGGAGATAATAGAAAAGGACACATATATGTTAGCTGTTATTCTATTAATGACATTAATGTTATTAATAGGTAGTTATTAGTTGTTATAGGGATAATAGTGACATATGCCTCCCAAAATTGTGGTGAGGATTGAATAAAATTATAATAAAGGAGATAATAGAAAAGGACACATATATGTTAACTGTTATTCTATTAATGACATTAATATTATTATTAGGTAGTTATTAGTTGTTATAGGGATAATAGTGGCATATGCCTCCCAAAATTGTGGTGAGGATTGAATAAAATTATAATAAAGGAGATAATAGAAAAGGACACATATATGTTAGCTGTTATTATATTAATGACATTAATATTATTATTAGGTAGTTATTAGTTGTTATGGGGATAATAGTGACATATACCTCCCAAGGTTATTGTGAGGATCAAATAAAATTTAAAGGAGATAACAGAAAAGCACACATAAATGTTAGCTATTATGCTATTAATGACATTAATATTACTAACAGCATGCTATTAGTCTATTAGGGAATGCAACACAACCCCTATAAATAAATTACAACATAGATACAAAGCAAATATAAGATAATTTCAGGGAGAAGGGACTAGAGGCTGGGGGATCGGGAAGGATACTTGAGTTGGTACTTAAAGTGAGAGAAATAAGAAGGTCTAAGGAGGGGAGATGGAGGGAAGAGACATTCTAGTCAAGGAGGACAGCCTGTTCCCTATTTGGGGAATAGCTGGGAAGTGAGTGTCATTGTATTAAAGGTTATATGAAAGGGAATCAGATTTAAGAAGACTGGAAAGGTAGGAGAAGGCAAGTGATGAATGCCAAACAGAGAGCATTTGTATTTGATGCTGAAGGTAATAGGGAGCCCAGTGGGGTTTATTGGATAAGGGAGATGATGTGATCAGACCTGAATTTTAGAAAAACCACTTTGATGGCTGAAGGAGGATAGATTGGAATGGGGAAAGAATTGAGGCAAGCTATTGTAATAGTATATACCTAATAATATATTGTAATAGTATATACCTCAAGTATAAGGTAATGAATGTCTTCACCAGTATGGGGGGAATATCAGAAGAGAAAAGGAGATATTTTCTTTTTTCCCTTTTAAAAAATCATTTAGTAGTCTATTTCCCCCAGTTACATGTAAAAACTATTTTAAACATTCATTTAAAAAACTTTGAGTCCAAATTCTCTCCCTTCCCCTCCTCTTGTTGAGAAGGTAAGCCATTCTGTGGGGTATGGTGGTTGAACTCTCCCACATATATTGGGATTTGGGTTCAGTGTCATGAGATATCTCAAAATAATTTGTAGGTTTAGACCATCTCCAAATCAAGAGGCTAAGATTTTATTATTATGCCATTATCAGGCTAAGTTCCAAAAGAGAAGTAAAGTATAAGTAGGTTCTTTTATTGGAGAAAAAGTGGGGAGTTAATATTTATATCTGGGCCTTCTGGTTGGATACAATAACTGTAGGATCATGATAATTTTGTCAATGCAAGGAATCCAACAAGGGCCCACTATGACAAAGGCTCACTTAAGAACAATAAAAAGGCTCACTTAGGGACAGAATAATCTGTCAATACTCCTACCTGCTTGCCTCTAGAAACCACTGTAGGAATTCAACTAAGGCCCACTTAAAACCCACTTAAAATTCCACAGAAGTCTTCTCCTGTCAACTTCTCTACCTGGCTACCTGGGGACTTTTTTTGCTGGGCTCTTATTCACCCCATCATTTCCAAATAGGTTATATATGTGTAGTCGTGCAAAACATTTCCATATTAGTCATTACCAAAAAAAATCCCTCAAGAAAAAAATTTAAAAGTCTGTTTCAATCTATATTCAGATACCATCAGTTCTTTCTCTGGGGATGGATAGAATTTTTCATCATAAGTCCTTCAGAGTTGTCTCGGATCATTGTCTTGCTGAGAACAGCTAAGTCATTCACTGCTGATCATCTCACAATATTCCTATTATTTTGTACATAGTATATTTTACTTTGCATCAGCATGAAAGCCTTTCCAGATGTTTCTGAGAGCATCCTGTTCATTATTTCTTATAACAAAATAGTATTCCATTATAATCACATATTATAATTTAGAATTTTGTAAATTTAGAATTATAAATTTAGAATTTTATAAATTTAGAATTATAAATTTAGAATTTTATAAATTTAGAATTATAAATTTAGAATTTTATAAATTTAGAATTATAAATTTAGAATTTTGTAAATTTAGAATTATAAATTTAGAATTTTATAAATTTAGAATTATAAATTTAGAATTTTATAAATTCAGAATTATAAATTTAGAATTATAAATTTAGAATTTTATAAATTTAGAATTATAAATTAGAATTTTGTAAGTTTAGAATTATAAATTTAGAATTTTGTAAATTTAGAATTATAAATTTATAATGTTTAACTAGTCCTCAATTGATGGATATCACCTGGACTTCTAATTCTTTGCCACCAGAGAAGAGCTACATAACTATTTTTGCACGTAGAGTTGAAAGGGGGGTATTTTCAAGAGATATTGTTCGTGAATCCATTTGGGGTTTTCTGGACAAGAATCCTGGAATGGTTTTGCCATTTCCTTCAACAGCTCATTTTACAGATAAGGAAGCTGAGGCAAACAAAATGAAGTGACTTGCTCAGGATCACGTAACTAGTAAGTATCTGAGACTGAATTTGAATTTAGGAAACTGATTCTTCTTGATTCTGGGTCTGGGGGTCTATCCACTGCACTATCTAGCTGCCATTGAGAGATGTTGCAGAGGTACAAATGGCAAGGATGGGCAGCAGTTTGGAATTGAGGAATATGAGAGAGGAATTGAGAATGAAACCTAAGTGAGCCTAATCATATCCTCCAGTGAACAGGGAAATTAGGAAAAGGGGAGCTTTAGAGAGAGGATGGGGGAGGGTATGAGTACAGGTTTGGACAGGTTGAGATTAAGATGTCTACAGAATATCCAGTTCACAAGGTCTAAGAGATAACTGGAGAATTGAGACTGGAGATCAGGAGAGAGGTTCAAACTCTGGTTAAGTAGATTTGAGAATCTTGGGCACAGAGATGATAACTAAGACCACCAGAGCAGTTAAAATCATGTGATGAAATAACATAAAGGGAGAAGAGAAAAAAGTCCAGGACAAGGGATGAGGAGAGACATTCATCCTTAGTGGACATGTTGTTGAGGAAGATCCAGCAAAGGAGACAGAGAAGGAGTGGTTAGGCAATCAGAAGGAGAACCAGGAGAGATGAGGGTATGCTGAAAACCTAGAAAAATGAGCGTATCAAGATGAAGAAGATGTAAAAGGCTGCAGAGAGATCAGGAGGATTAGGATTGAGAAAAGACTAATAGATGTAGCAAGTGGTGATTGCCTGGGGCTAAAAAGGTCCCCATGGTGGCCCCAATGGGAACTTAATATCTTAAGTGGACTTGATGGGGAGGGGAGGGTCAGAGGTGAAAGATTAATAGAGATGATCTGGGCTGGAAGGATTCTGAAGAAGGTGCTTAAAGTGTGATGCAATTCATTGCTATTATAATCATATCTCCATAATAATGTGATTACAATAATACATTCTGCTCTGAGTTGGAGAATTGTAATAACAATAATAGCTGACATTTCCATAGAGTATTAAGGTCTATAGAGGACTTCCCACACACATCATCTCATTTGAGCCTGGGAGGTAGGGAACCACATGTATCCTCATTTTCCTAATGAGGCAATGAGGAAGTGAGAGAAGAGTTTGCCCCAGAGATCCACAGCTAGGAAGGGTCTGAGGCAGGGTTAGAACCCAAGTCCTGCTGACTTAACTCACTCTGCTGACTTAGCTCACTGAGGCCTTTGTGGAAAGAAGGGCTAGCCTGGGAATCAGGGAGGTGGGATTCAAGTCTTACCTTGGAGAGAGAGACAGAGAAAGAGAGAGAAACAGGCAGAGACAGAGGAGGGAGACACACAGAGATAGAGACATAAAAAGAGGGACACTGACAGAGGAGAGAGAGACAGACAGACAGAGACAAACATATAGATAGCTAGACAGAGAGAGAGGGAGATAGAATAAATATAAATGCACACATGGGCTTTGTTTCCTCATTGTAAAGTGAGGAGGGCTGGATGAGAGGGCTACAAGTTGCCTAGGATGATTAAAATAGTCTTTCTAGGCTCTAAATTTATCATCCAGCCATCCCTGCCCCTCTTCCCTGACTACATATCGTAGGTTTGATGAATGATTTTAGGTCATTGTAGTTTGGAAGCTCTTGTGTCTTTTCTGTTTTGTTTATCTACTTGTTGACTCTGCTCCTCTCTCCCTATTTTCCTTTCATATCTCCTCCTGTCCTGCTCCCATCTTCTTTATCCTCCTTTCCTCTCTCCTTCCTTCCTTCTCTGTTCTCCTTTTTCTCTTACTCTCTCATTCTCTTCCTCTATCTCTTTTTCTCTGTTCTCTTGCCTTCCTTCTGCTCTTTCTTTCCTTCTCCTCTTTCATCCTTCCCTTTTCCTTTACTTTCTCTCTCCCTTTTCTTCTATCTCCTTTGATCTTTCTCCTTTTCTCCCTCTCTCCTCTTATCTTTATTTTTTCTTTGTTTCTTCCTTCCTTCTTTCCTTCCCTTCCCTCCTTAGTTTCTTTCTTTCCTTTCCCTTCTTTTTGTCCTTCTTTCTTTCCTTCCTTTTTTTTCCTTTCCTTGTTTCCCTTTCTTCTCCTTTCCTTTTCCTTCCCTTCTTCCTTTTCTTTCCCCTTCTTTCCCTTTCCTTTTCCTTCCTTTTTTCCTTTCTTCCTTTCTTTCTTTTCCTTTTTCCCTTTCTTTCCCTTTCCTTTTTCTTCCTTCTTTCCTCCCTTCCTTTTTTCCTTTTCTCTTTCCTTTCCTTCTTTCCCTTTCATTTCCCCTCCTTCCTTCCTCTCTCACTGTGTCCTCTGTTCTTCTCTCCCTCCCTCTTTCTCCTTTTCTCCCCCTTTTTTCCTTCTTTCTCCTCTATTTTCTTCTCTCTCTTCTTCCATTTCAACTCTTTTTTTCTTCCTTCTCCATGTGCCTTCCTCCTCAATTCTCTTCTGCTTCCCTCCCTCGCTGAAACATGTACATTTTCTACAAAATCCATAATTGATACCAGAACCTCATCAGCCTACAGTCCTATAACCTTCCTTTTATATCTATTTCCTGACAAAGGCACTTTTCTCTACTCTGTTCTTGAGTGCCAGGGGTCTAACAGTTGAGTCAGTTCTTCTTATTTGCCCCTCTTCCTCTCCCCTCCTCCCAGGTATCCAGTGATCCTGTCCATCGAGAACCACTGCAGTGTCCTTCAGCAGAAGAAGATGGCACAGTACCTGATTGACATCCTAGGGGACAAACTGGACTTGTCAACAGTGAGCAGTGAGGAAGATTCAACCACTCTGCCATCTCCTGAGAAGCTGAAGGGCAAGATCTTAGTGAAGGTAAAGGCTCTGCCTGTCCTGGACTTCCTAAAATTGTAACACACTACCTGAGGAGCTGGGGGAGGGCCAGGGGTTCTTCAAATATATATATATATATGTGTGTGTGTGTGTGTGTGTGTGTGTGTGTGTGTGTGTAAATGTATCTGAAAATTATCTGGTGTTTTTAATTGTCCCCAAGCTCAATAGTTGTGGGAATCATAACTGAAAAAAGAAATCTAAAAAGATTAATAGATTAAGATGAATAAGATTAAAATTATTATTAATATTAAAATAAAATTTAAAAATTAAGATGAATAATCTTAAGAGACAGATATATCTTTCAATAAGAAAGGTGATTTTTTTCTGTATTTCATGAATGATTTTAAGTTTGAAAACATGAGTGACTGAAAGAAGGGTTGTGCTTATACCAGAAATAAAGGTGTTTAAAATGAGGATGGGCATTTGTAGGGAGGTTAATGAGTTTATAATTTGCTTATCTTGACTTTGAGATGCTACAGGAGCCAAATAGAGATGTGCAGCAGATGGTTAATGATGGAAGGTTGAAGCTCAGGAGTGAGATAGGGGAACTAAGTGACATAATGGAAAAGGTACTAGGAAAATGGTGTCAGGAAGACCTGAATTTGAATCTTGTCTCAGACCCTTCATACCTATGTTACCCTATATGAGGCACTGAACTTCTTTCAGCTTTAGTTTCCCCATTTACAAAATGAAAGGACTGGACTAGATGGCTTCTAAGAAATCTTCCAACTCTAATCAATGTTCCTCTATAATCCATATCAAGTTCTTATCATTTCAGGGAGGGAGAAAGATTTGGAATTCAATTAAAAAATGAATGTTAAAAATTGTCTTTACATGTAATTGGAAAAAATAAAGTACTATTTAAAATAGAAATCTATGTTCTTATGATTTTTCCGTCAAGGCTGGACAGTTCGAATATCAGGGAAGGAAAAGAGGTTTGGCCTCCAGCCTTATGTGTCTCCACTTTAGATTCTCATGCATATTGGAACACAGGTGTGCTGTTAAATGTTTAATAACCAACTCTATGAAAATTCAAGGCAAACTTTTAAATTTAATATGCCTCACTCACATTTTCTCCATCATTTTTTAAAGTTCTAGGCAATAAAAAAACAATAAGTAAAATTCTGATTAGGAGCATTTGCTCATACTGAATGCTCATACTGAAAATTTAACAACTGGCCTGAATGTTTTGGCTCCAGCACACTCCTGGGATGGGAGAATAACAAAAGGAAGATTTATATTGTCAGATGCAATGTGATTTTGCAGAAAATAACCTGGTCCAGAACTCTAGATATCTAGTTCTGTTCCAGGTTTTACCTGGTCTCAGAAGCCAGAACTGATACAAAGAATGCAAGTTTCTAGTTTGAGAGACTAGGACTCTTGAAAGTCATCTGGTTCATTCCCTTCATTTTGACAGATGAGGAAACTGAGGCACATAGATAAAATGCAATAATAGGCTCTTAACCCTAAAGCTGTAAGAGATTTCAGAGGCCCAAAAGTCCAACCCATCTCCCATTTTTATCATTCAATCATTTCAGTCATGGCTCTTTGTGATCCCATTTGGCTTTTGTTTTGGTTTTGGGGATTTTTTGCAAAGAGACTGGAGTGGTTTGCCATTTCTTTCTCAAACTCATTTTATAGCTGAGAAAACTGAGGCACACAGGGTAAAGGGACTTGCTTAGAGTCACATAGCTTGTATCTGAGACCAGATTTGCACTCAAGTCCTCCTGAGTTAAGATCTAACAGTCTAATGACTGTGCCACCTACCAGTCCTACCTCCCATTTTACAGATGAGAAGACTGGAACATATAGAGATGAAATGACTCACATAGAAAATAACAACCATCAAACCCAAGTCCACTATCTCTAAATCCAATGTTCTTTCCAAGTTATCACCTTGCTAATTTCAGTTCCATGCAAGGAAAATCTGATTCTTGGAATCAGAGCTGTTCAAAAATGGGATGGAATCTCTATGAGGAATGGGCTTCCCTATCACTGGAAGGCCTGAAGACTTAGATGATCACTCTGTTGGGAATGTTATCCATGAAACTCCTATTCAAGTAAAGGTTGCACCTTGTGATCCTTCCCAGATCTAAGATTCTATGATTATACTGCCACTTCCGCCAGTGTGATCTTGGGTAATTAATTTAACCTAAATCACTCTGGGCCTCAGTTTCCCCAGTTTTAAAATGAAGAGATTGGTCTAGATCAGCAGCCTGCTGAGGATGTTGATGCAGCTGCTGGGTTATGGCAAATGGGTTGATGGGGCGGAGAGTGTGAGCTTTTGTTTTTACTATAGTCCGGCCTTCCCACAGTCTGAGGGACAGTGAACTGGCCCCTATTTAAAAAGTTTGAGGACCACTGGTCTACATGATCTCTGATATTTCTTCTAATCCAGAAAATTCAGCACTGAAACCAAAAGGAACCTTAGAAATGACCTCAAATAACCTCTTCACTTAAAGATTAACAAACTGAGAACCAATGGTTAAGAAACTTCCCCAAGATCACCAGCTCCAAATCCATTGATATTCCCATAATACCACACTACTACTATGGTTCTAGATTATTGAATTTTTGTCCTTGACACATTCATAATAAATAATAGCAGTAATAGCTAACCTTTATATAGCACTTACAATGTACCAGGCACTGTGCTAAAGTGAACACTTTACAATTCTTATTTCTGATCCTTACAATAAACCCTGGAAGATAGATACTACTATTGTCCCCATTTTACAGATGAGGAGACTGAGGCAGGCATAAAATAAATGAAGTTCATGGTCACACAGCCAGTAAGTGAATAAGACATAATTTGAACTCAAGTCTTCCTCACTCTAGACCCAGTGTACTATCTACTGTTCCACTTAGTACGTCATAAAAATAGAGCATTTATTAAGCAGTTACTGTGTACCAGACACTGTGCTCAAAGAAATCTAGGCAACCTCTCAGAAACCATAGCTGCTTTGGAAGCAACAAGTTACCATGGAAACGGTGCTAGAAATGAGGTCAGAGAAACTGGGTTTGAATTCCTGCTTTGTTCCTTACTACTTAAGGGACTCTGCAAAGTTACTTCACTTCACTTCAATTTGGTAAACATTTATTAAGTGACTACTATGTGCCAGGCACTGTGCTAAGTGCTAAAGATACAAAAAGAAACAAATGAAGTGCCTGCCCCTAACATATCTGCAAACTAATCTCTCTGTATCTCAGTTTCCATAACTGTAAAGCTAGATGACCTTTAGGGGGTCTCTTTCACCTCCCAATCTATGATATAATCATCTTATATCTGCCAGGCTCTGGGTGCTGGGAGGGGGAATGAGCCCTGGGAGAACGCATGCTATTGTGGTATGTGATGGTGCTGTCCAGGGTCCTGCATCCATGGGAACCCTTCTGGCTGATAGTGTCGGAGAAACTTGTCTCTCTCTAATGAAGTGTCCATTTCCAGAAAAAGTCATTTAGCCCCTGATTGAGGCAGGTCTGGCCTTTCAATTGAACCCTCTTCTCTGCCTCTGGCCCTGGTTTCTGAAGGGTTTTGAAGCTATGTCCCGAAGGTAGCAATTGTAGAATGCCACAATTTTATTCTCAGTAGTCAGGAAAAGGAATGAGGACCCTAATTGGACAGCCAGCTATCCAAAGCCTTCCCTTGGGGCACATGCTAAAGGCTCCCCTGCCAGTCTCATACAGAAGCAAAGTTGAGTGTAACTGATTCACAGCTCAGACACAGAATGAACTCTGCTTCTTCCTTCTTGGTGAGAGAAACACTTGGCACCAGAAGCAGGGAAAGGCTGAGGCTGGCTGCTGCTATTAACAATTTGTGGTCTTAGAGGAGTCACAGGGAAATTGTGCAACAGTCCATATATGAAAAAGACCTTCAGGTCCCAGTGGACTTGCAAGTTCAATTTAGGAGCATCGATTTAGATTAGGAAGGTATCTAGAAATGAGCTCATCCTTGAGAACAGTTAGGTGATGCAGTAGATAGAGCACTAGCCCTGAAGTCAGGATGACCTGAGTTCAAATTTGACCTCAGACACTTAACACTTCCTAGTTGTGTGGCCCTGGGCAAGTCACTTAACCCTAAGTGCCTCAGCAAAAAACAAACAAACAAACAAAAAAAGAAAGAAAGAAAGAAATGAACTCATCCATTCCCTTCTTTCACAAAAGAGAAAACTGAAGACCCCCAAGAGAGGGAAAGGATTTGCCCAGTGTCATGCAATAGGAAGTACTGATGACTCAACAAGAAATTGTTAAATGCTACTAGGTGCCAGACAATGTGCTAAGTGCTTCACAGACAGAAAGAAAGGTAAAAGCAGGATCCCTGCCCCCAAGGAGTTCAGAGTCTGGCAGAGAGGACAGAGTTCTGGGCTTGGAGTTTTATACAAACATATACACATACAGAGCATATGCAGAGTAGGTCAAAGGTAACTTCAAAAGAGGCGCTGACCTTGGTGCTAATCAGGAAAGGTCTCCTGATGAAGGTGAGATTTGAGCTCAGTCTTGAAGTAGAGATGGGAGCAAGAAGGGCAAGAGGATTAGCCATACAAAAGGATGGAGAATGGAGGTGGAGGATCACAAGTAAGGAATAATCAAGGGACTAGTGTCTCTAGATTATAAGATACCTGGGAGGAGTAAGGTGGGGGGAAGGTTGAAAGAGAAGGGAGAAGCCAGGTAACTGAGAGGATAGGAGTGCTCTAAACAGAAAAAGAAAAGTTTGGAAGAGAGAAAGGTTAACAGCGGAAGATAATGAATTCAATTTTTAACCATGTTGAGCTTGAGGTACCTAGTAGATATCCAGTTCGAGATATCCAAAAGGCAACTGGCATAATAGAAAACAGTCTGGCAGAAATCAAGTTTAGACCAACATGTTACAACATATTCTACAATAAATTCTAAATAAATGTGTGACCTTAATATTTTAAAACATGCCAAAAAATTAGAAGCGAATCACATCATGATTCAGAGTTATGGATGAGGAAAAATATTCTTTGGGGAGGGGGAGATTTTAGTATTTTATTTTTAAGTCAACTTTATTATAGTTTTAGCTTCAAATTATTTTCTTTCTATCTTCCTCTTCCCCTCCTTTGAAAAAGCAAGAAAAACAAAACCTGTTATAAACACATACAGTGAAGCAAAACAAATTCCCACAGTTGTCATGTCCAAAAATATATGCCTCAATCTGCATTCTTGAGCCCATCACTCTCAATCTGGATGTGGGCAGCAGAACCCATCATGAGTTTTCCAGAACTGTGATTAGCCCTTGTGTTATCAGAATTAGGAGATGTATTCTTAAGGAAACAAGAGGCAGAGGCAATTACAAAAAAAAATTAAAATAGATAATTTTGATTACATGAAATAGAAAAGCTTATGCACAGACCAAAATAATGTGCTTAGGATTAGAAGAAAAGCCGGGAAACGGGGAATAATTTTTTGTATTAGATTTGGTAAACATGATATTTCAACCATCTAACAGATAAGCATAAGACCCAAACCCATTCCCTCATAAAGAAATGGCCACAGGATAGGAACAAGTTTCTCTAAAGAAAACTGTTAACAATCATAGGAAAGAATGCTCCAAATCTCTACTATTAAGAGAATTGCAGATCAAAAAGACCCCTGAGGTTTCAGCTTGTACCCTGCAAATTGTCAAAGATAATAAAAGGTGGGAATAGTGGTTGTTGGAGGAGTTGTGGCAAGCTAAGTACACTAGTGTATTATGGGTGAACTGTGAATCAATGGAACCATTTTGGGAAATATGTAGTTAAGTTGACTAAAATGCCCATACCCCATAGTGAGGTCAGATCTGCGGGAGAAGAACCAGGAGAAGACAATGTCAGGAAAGCCTGGAGGGGAGAAAGAATCAGGGGAAGACAGCGTGGCTATGAAGTAACCAAGGGCACCACACTCCCCCATCTGCTTTGTCTTTCTTTTCTTGCCTTATTTAATCTCACCATCTGACACCCTATTTTTTTTCCCTTTTTGATCCTCAGGGGAAGAAACTCCCAGCTAATATCAGTGAAGATGCAGAAGAGGGGGATGTATCTGACGAAGATAGCGCTGATGAAATTGATGATGACTGTAAGCTCATGAATGGAGATGTAAGTCAGAGAGTCCCTCAGGCCTTGGGTAAAAACACCAGCCATGAACCTCAGGCTTTCGGGCGACTCCCATTTTCATTGGTTCAGTAGGCATGCAAAGTTGACTGGAGCCTAGGAAGTAGCATGTCTAAAGAGACAGCCAGAAGGGAAAAATGGGGCGGCAGCATCCTTAAGAGATGACATATGGGACTCCCACTTGAAGTTCAGGAGTCAGGAAAGGGAGACTAAAAATAAGTGGGAGGGCAGGGGGGCTTGCTGGGTAGAAGGTCTTTTAACCAGTAGGATGGCACAGTTCAAAGGGAAATGTTCTTGTGAAGCCCTGTAAATAGATTTGATGCTGGGGATGCGGAAGAGCAAATGAACTCCAACTAACCCACGCACAGCCTGAGCATCCCAGGCCCATATTTGCAATAATTTCCAGCTAGAATATTCTTCCTGTGTGGTATTCTTTGCTCCAAGGTTCCCTTTGGGTCATAGATTTAAAGCCAGAAGGAACCTTAGTCTAGTCTTCTCATTTTACAGATGAGGAAACTGAGGCTCAGTGACTTGCTTAAGGTCACATAAGTAGTAAGCATCAGAGACAGGATTCCAATCTGAGGACTGTTGACTCCAGTGCTAGTGATTTTACTACAAAGCTACCCTACTCTAGGATGGGCATGGATGTTTTGGAGACTGTCCCAGGGGAAGGTGTTTGCTCAGTCCATGTAGGATTTATCAGCATCTAAGCTCCTTGAGAGCCAAGACTGACTCACTTTTGTTCTTGGACCCCCATTGCCTGGAACCCCATTGCCTGGAACCCCATTGCCTGGAGCTTAGGTTTGATAAAAGTAGGTACTTAATAAAATTGTTTGTTGTTTTTCAAAGTTTAAGAGGGATCATGTATTCATAGAAGATGTCAGGCTAAGTCCAAGTACTTCATTTTACAGATGTGGAAATCAAGGCTGGAATATGTTAAATGACTTGTCCAGGATTAGACTTGTCCAGAACTCAAGCTTTTCTGATCAAATCTGATTCTCTATTGACTTCCTGCCTCATGCTACATCTTGAGACTTGATGAGGGGGTTACATTGCTAATTGGTAGACCTGAGTTTGGACCTAGGTCCTATGATTCTAAATCGAGTAACTTTTTCTCCATACTATGTTTTCCTCAATCCTTTCCTTCTCTCCCTCCCAACCTCTATCTCTTCCTTTCTTCCTTCCTTTTCCCCTTTCCTTTCTTCCTTTCCTCCTTTTTTTCCCTTCCTTCCTTCCCTCTTTCTTTCCTTTTCTCCTCCTCCTCCTCCTCATTTTCCCTTTTGGGACAACCTCTCCCAACTTCAAACTCAAATCAGCCTCTTTATAACTTTCCCTTATCATCCTTGGTTCCAGTCTTTTGCACCAACTAAGATAGACTTAATCCTTCCTCCATCAATCAGTTCTTGGAATACTTGAATAAAGTAATCAACAAGCAATTGTTGAGAGCATTCTGTGAATCAGGCATTGTACTAGATACTTGATACTAGATACTTGAGGGGGAAGAGGGAGTGAGAGAGAGACAGAGACAGAGAGGGGGAAAGAGGGAGGGAAGGAACAAGACAGAGAAAGAAAAAAATCAGAAGAAGAATCAGAAAAAGAAGACGAATCAGAGGGAGCGAGAAAGAGAGAGACAGAGACAGAGAGGGGGAAAGAGGGAGGGAAGGAACAAGACAGAGAAAGAAAAATCACAAGAATCAGAAGAAGAAGAAGAATCAGAAGAAGAAGAAGAAGAATCAGAAGAAGAAGAAGAATCAGAAGAATCAGAAGAAGAATCAGAAGAATCAGAAGAAGAAGGAGGAGGAGGAGGAGGAGAATAACAATAAACAGCTACAACAACAAAACAATTCCTGAAGAGCTTCCATTCTGTTGGAGGATGTACACGTATAAATAAATAGAAAAGAAATACAATGTAATTGAAGATGGAACAGAGGAATGGCTACATGCAACATTTGGACTCATGTTTAAAGGAAACTAGGGGATTCAAAGACTCAGTGGGGAAAGAGTGTGTTGGGGAAAGAGTGTGTACCAGGTATGTCTTGTTGAGGGAGACAGGATTTGGAGACTTCATGTCAAGGCATGAGCCAAAGAAAAAAAAAAGAAGGAAATAAACTAAGCTATCTAAAAACAGCCTACTCGTGGCAACCAAATCTAAACACCCAAACACTACAGAAGTAAAAAATAAAAGCAAAATATATTTAAATGTTAAAAAAAAAAAAAGAATGTGTACCAGGCTTGGGGGACAGCCTGTGCACAGCTCAGAGGTAAGAGACTGAGGGTCATCAAGAAGCTCCTTTGGAATGTATTAATAATAACAACTAGAAGAATAACTAGAATTTCCATAACGCTTGAAGGTTTGTTTCACATATGTTTTTTCATAACCACCTTAAGAGATCAGTGCTATTATCCCTATTTCACAAATGAGGAAACTGAGGCTTGATGAGATTAAGTGATTGGCTCAGGATCCCCCAGCTAATAAATACCTGGATTTGAACTTGCATTTTCTACTCCCAAGTCTGGCATTCTCACCTTTATGACACACACTTGTCCATGAAGGAAAGTGAAGTATCTTAAGCCTGGAAATTCAGTATGGAGCCTCGTTGTGAAGGACTTTAAAGTAACAAATAGAAAATTTTATTTATCTTTCTTTCCTTTCCTCCTCCTCCTCCTTACTTTCCCTTTTGGGACAACCTCTCCCAACTTCAAACTCAAATCAGCCTCTTTATAACTTTTCCTTATTGCCCTTGGTTCCAGCCTTTTGCACCAACTAGGATTGACTTAATCCTTCCTCCACCAATCAATTCTTGGAATACTTGAATCAAGTAATCAACAAGCAATTGTTGAGAGCATTCTGTGAATCAGGCATTGTACTAGATACTTGAGGGGAAGAGGGAGCGAGAGAGACAGAGACCGAGATGGGAGAAAGAGGGAGGGAAGGAAGAAGACAGAGAAAAAAGAAGAAGAAGAAGAAGAAGAAGAAGAAGAAGAAGAAGAAGAAGAAGAAGAAGAAGAAGAAGAAGAAGAAGAAGAAGAAGAAGAAGAAGAAGAAGAAGAAGAAGAAGAAGAAGAAGAAGAAGAAGAAGAAGAAGAAGAAGAAGAAGAAGAAGAAGAAGGAAGAAGGAAGAAGAAGAAGAAGGAAGAAGAAGAAGAAGAAGAAAGAAGAGGAAGAAGAAGAAAGAAGAAGAAGAAGAAGAAGAAGAAGAAGAAGAAGAAGAAGAAGAAGAAGAAGAAGAAGAAGAAGAAGAAGAAGAAGAAGAAGAAGAAGAAGAAGAAGAAGGAGTGAGAAAGAGAGAGACAGAGAGGGGGAAAGAGGGAAGGAAGAAGACAGAGAAAAAAGTCAGAAGAAGAAGAAGAAGGAGGAGGAGGAGGAGGAGGAGAAGGAGGAGGAGGAGGAACTACTGGCATTGATTGAGCCCAAGAACAATGGGAGCTTTGAGAATGTCTCTTTGATAGCCATGCTGAGGAAGAAAAATGAGAGGGGGAAAGAGCAGAAAAACAGCCTTCATCCTCTCCCTCCATCCTCTCCCTCCCTGCCTTTCTGTTCTAGGCAGCTGGCAGCAAAGCTGCAGATGGGATCATCACGTTGTGTTGGAGCCTTAGGTCTCCTTTTCCACTTCTAGGAAATGGTACATCATCCTCTCTCCTTTCAAGACTGGAAGAGTTAAAAAAAATTAAGTAGCCCAGCCCAGCCGGAGAGATCCAGCTGTCTTAAGAGCAGAGAGTCCCTCGTGTTGCCTACCTTTTATAGCCAGTGGTTATTACTTACAATAAAACATCGCTAGCTGCCCCTGCTAGCCTGGCCTTCCTTCACTCCACGGAGCTCTCGAGTGGGGTGTCTTTCTCTCACTATATTGTTCCCCTTCTAGATGGCCTAGATGGGGGTAGACAGCTTTATGAAAGATGGAGAAGTCAGGAGTTTTCTTTATGGTCCTGAGGGGAGAATGACTGTTTAAACCTTTGCAGGAAACAGGGAAAACAAATTGTTTGGCTATTTCCGAAGTCGTACAGTGCTCTGTGATTAAAGTCTTACAGTTCCACTCTGAGTCACTGTGGATTTTATTATCCCCCGAGGGCCGATGAAATGGGATGACAATTATAGGGGAAAACTCCCCAGGAATGGGCCTCCTCCCAGTTCTTTGAGAGCTGGCAGGGAGGATTCTGAATTAGGTTAGGATGGCTCAGTGTGAATTTCTCAAAATTAAAAACCAACCCGCCTGAGGGTGACTTAACTTTTCTTAAACTATTGTGAGTGGAGTATTCCAAGAGAGCACAGGCCTCTGTCCCCCTTGCTGCCAGGCAGGGCAATAATGGAGAGTCAGGAATTGGCAACTGGGGTCATAAAGGAAGGGATAAAGCTTCTTGTTTCCTGCCGGGTCCCATCTGGGTTTCTAGAAGCTGGGGAGCATCCAGGAGGGAGCAACCAACCCTCATTCAATCAATTCATAATATTAGCATCATATCATAGTATCATAGATGTGGTAACATTTTAAGGTTTCCACAGGATTTTACCAACATTTCATTTTAGCTTCATAACAACCTAAGGAAGTAGATGTTATTAATATCCCCTTCTTACAAATGAGGAAACTGGGGAATAAAGTTAAGTGACTTGCTTAAGATCACACAGCTACTTATTTTTTAAAGATCACACAGTCAGGAAGTGTCTGAGGCCAGATTTGAACTCAGGTCCTCCTGATCTTAAAGCTGGTGCTCTACCCACTGCACCACCTAGCTGCCCTAGCTGGTAAGTTTTTGAGGCTGGATTTTAATTCAGATCTTTCGGACTCCAGGCCCAAGAACTCTATCCAACATGCTATCTACTTACCTCTAGAGGGATGTGGGTATGACACGCTAATTTCCAAGAACAGAATCCCTGCCACCTTCCCTCTCTTCCCCCCCCACCCCAATATATAACTGCAGGGTTTATAAATAACCTACTAAGCATCAGCGGAACACCCACTCGTACAAGAGGATACAAGGAGACATATGTTTGCTCCTCATCCTTGGGTCTCGGTTTGGTCTGTTTCTAGGGAATGAAGTCATACCTGTAAGTGTAACCCAGGAAATTATCTGAGCCCGGAATACATGTGTAGACCCATTTGGAACAGTCCAAGTTATATATATATAAGTGTTGAGTTAATCAAGGCAAATGAAGGGAAGTGAACTTTGAACAAATGTGTCTAGATTTAAGTGCAATCACCGTAGGGCCAATAAAAACAAACCCAGAGGTTAGTGGATTTCCTTTCCCATCAGAGGCCGTTCCCAGGGGCTTTATCTACCCTTCTCCCCTTCCCTGGAGAAAGGCTCTCCAGCTAACAGACTATCTCAGTAGCTCTGCATGGTTTGGGATTTCCTTCAAACTCTGAGATAAGTTATGGTCATGGCTATTGATTTTGGGGTCTTCGGTCCTTCCAGGAATAGAATATTTGCCGGTTCTTGTCGTTCAGTTGTTTCAATAGTGTCCAACTCTCCATGACTCCGGTTGGGGTTTTCTTGGCAAAGATACTAGAGAGATTTGCTATTTTATTCTCTAGCTCATTTTATAGATGAGGAAACTGAGGCAAGTGACTTGGCTAGGGTCACATAGCTAGTAAGTGCCAGTAGCCACATTTGAACTCAGGTCTTCCTGACTACAGATGTTTTATGCTCTATGGTGCCATCTAGTAGCCCCTGGTGGCTCTAGACTTTCCCTCTTTTGGTAGGTCGGGCAATTGGTTTACCAGGGTGTCTTTCTATGTGGAATTGAGGGGCCTGGTTTCACTGGCATATTGCATTTTGGTATCCAGCTAGTTAATTCAATTCAGCAATCATTTCCTAAACGCCTACTATGTGCTAGACATTTTACTGAATAAAACAAGCACAAAACCAAAAATTAAGTAGTCGCCTTCAGGGAGCTTGATTTCTACTGGAGGAATTCACAGATATTGAGGTACACAATTAGTCAATAAAAAAAAAATATTAAGCACCTACTATGTGCCATGCACTGTGCTAAGCATGGAACACAAAGTCAAGAAACCAAAATGATACCTTTGGCTCCCATTCTTTTCCATGTGCATGCTCTTTCTTAGATTGATCAACCAGATGGCTGGAATTCTCACCTGGAGACTCTTTCTTCCACAGGCTTCCACTAATCGGAAACGAGTGGAAAACATCGCCAAGAAGAAACTGGACTCGCTGATAAAGGAATCCAAAATCCGAGACTGTGAAGATCCCAATAATTTTACTGTGTCCACGCTGCCTGCGTCCGGGAAGCTTGGCCAAAAGGCCGAAGGCAAGAAGGTAGGTGGCGCAGTGGGTAGAGCACCAGCTCTAAAGTCAGGAGGACCTGAGTTCAAATCTGGTCTCAGACACTCTCTCCCTTCTTGTTTCTTCCTGTTGGGCCCTTCATAACCTGACTCTGGCCTTTTCTTCCTCCTCTTTGCAGAAATTTCCTTCTCTGGGTGCCTCAGCCACAGACAAATCTATGGTGAGTCTCCCCTTTTCCTCCATTTGTTCCTCTTCTGCAGCTTGAGCTGCCTCCTGATACAGTAGATTTAAGAAACATCTGGGGTCCAACAACTAGCTGTACCACTAAAGGAAAAACACTTGAGCCTTAGTTTTCTCCTCTGAAAAATGGACACAATAATATTGGTCATAAATGAGTTTGTTTGCAAGCCCTATAAAGTCAATGAAAGTTAAATAAAGGGTGTCCTAAAAGTCTTGGGGCAATTTTAAACTTGAATAACTTCAGATGTATAAAAGTTACACACTTACCCCCAAAATCCTTTGAAAGTCTGATTATTTGCATTTATTTTATACTTATTTAGATTTGTGAATTTTTTATAGTAAAATTTAATTTTAACAAGATATAGAGCAATACCATCATGCATTGTGTCTGCAACAGGTGTCTTTCTCGGCCCCATGCAGGGATGCCTCTTGCTTGAATCGCTTAGTCACCTAATCTATCTCCACCGCACTTTTTCTTATGGAGTCAAGTCCAGGACATGTATGCATCTAAATTTCATTCTTTGAATAATATCAAGGCTAGGATTACAAAGGCAGCCATTTCTTATTTGGTGGTAGCTGATCGAAGTTCTTACAAAGTTTTAAAACTGACTAGAGTGATTGTTAGCACTTTGCTATAAAATCATTAACCATCACTACTAGAGTGATATATTGTTCAAAATGATATTATAGTGAATATTAATAAGAAACACAATTTTTAAATTAATTTTATAATTATAATTTTTTAACAGTACATATGCATAAGTAATTTTTTTTACATTATCCCTTGTATTCATTTTTCCAAAATTTCCCCTCCCTCCCTCTACTCCCTCCCCCCAATGACAGGCAATCCCATACATTAAGTGTGTTACAGTATAACCGAGATACAATATATGTATGTAAATCCAATTTTCTTGTTGCACGGTAAGAATTGGATTCTGAAGGTATAAGAAACACAATTTTTAAAATTTTCAATTATATTTTATTTTCCAAAGATAGTTTTCAACATTCATTTTTGAAATTTTGTTTGTGTTCCTAATTTTTCTACCTCCTTCCCTTACCTCCTCCCGCTCCAAGACAGCAAGCAATCTGACAGCGGTTAAATGTAATAATTTCAAAATTTTAGTAATTAATCTCTCACATGTTGATTTTTCCTCCTTTGTAGCATTTATACTCCTGATGTTATTAGAGCTTAAAACTCCATTAAGGTTTTGAGGATATTCTATATACATTTCAGCTATGGCTTCTTCCTCTTCCTCTTCATAGTTTTCCTCCTCTTTCCCTTCTTGCCTTCCCCCTACCCCCCATTATGGTATTTGGTCTAATGCAGAGGGACATGGAGATATGTGTTCTTAGGCAAACATAAATGGCAATCGGTGCTCAAGAGCGGAATTTTGACCGAGCTGAGACAGGGCCCAGTTCCGTGGCCTCCCGTGATGGTCCGGCCATGCAGCCACTGCCCAGCTTACTGGCCTTTGTGAGAAAGGGCCTTTCTCACAGACCTCATGGCTCTTGAGTAGGCTGGCGGTTCTTTGGAAGAGGGGATCGGAGCTGGACGGGAAGACGGGGGGCTGATTCTCAGGGGACTGTGGGCCCAGCTTGCCCGTTTCGGACCCAAGCCCTCCTCACTCCAAATCCACCCTGCTCTTGCCTATACCATCCTGTCTCCCGAGTCTCCAGCCCGACTTCCTTCTCTGTAACACAAACATTGCAGCTTTCTAGGGCTCTGTGTGGAGGTGGCTTCTCCTTGGCTTGGGCGGGGGCTGGAGGGAGCATCCCAGCGAGCAGCCAGATTTCCATCTGACCCCCTCTCCCCACTTGCCCCCATGTGGGCATGCACCTGGCTGGTGGCGGTCCAGGAGAGGAGGGGGCAGAGGTGGCCCCCAAGGGGTGGGGGACAAACCATGCCAGGGCTGTGCCCCCTCACCCACGACCCGATTATTTTTAGAGACATCAATTGTTTTGGTTTCCACCCACATGGCATCGAGCCATGGCACAGCTGATGCCACGCAGAGGACTCTGAGAAAGGCACTATTTAAAGACTGCTCCCGGCGCATGCCTTGTGTTTGTCCCTGCTATTCGCGGGGGGTGCTTTATTTTTAATACCCGGGCATCTGCGTGGAGGAAGATGGCACCTTTGGCTGTTAGGGCTCATCTGCTTTGAGGTCAATGCCGATCCCCCGTCATGGCACCCAGGAGCGAAGCCCAGCTGAACCACTGAGCGGAGCAGCCTTCACACCTGGTGACAAGAATAGGACACGGATGCTGATTAAACCAGCCTCCACCACGCTTCATTCTCTAGTCCACTGCCTTAGTGAACATATATTGAGTGCCTACTGTATACAGAAATCATTCTTTACTGGACCATGCCATGAGGAAGATATTAACCGATTTGTCAATGAACCAGCACCCCTCACTCTTGATTTTCCAATCTGCTGCCTTAGAGAACATACATTGAATACCTATTATATACAACATATCATTCTTTACTGGCATGGTCCAGGAAGATGTTCATTAATTGGTCAATAAACCAGCCTCCACCATTCATTTTCCAATCCACTGCCTTAGTAAACATATATTGAGTGCCTACTGTATACAGAACATCATTCTTTACTGGCATGGTCCAGGAAGATGTTCATTAATTGGTCAATAAACCAGCCTCCACCACTCTTCATTTTCCAATCCACTGCCTTAGTGAACATATATTGAGTGCCTACTGTATACAGAACATAATTCTTTACTGGCATGGTCCAGGAAGATATTAATTGATTTGCCAATAATTATAATAGCAACTAGCATTTCTATACTGCTTTAACATTAACCAAGTGCATTACAAATATTATTTCATTTTTATTTTCACAACAAGTCTAGGAGGTAGGTGCTAATGTTATCCCCATTTTGTGGAGTGAGAAACTGAGGCAATTTGAGGTGAATGGACTTGTCCAGGCTCACACAACTAGTAAATGTCATTTATTCAGTGTTGACTATATGTGACTGAAGAGGCAGCTCTGGTATATTCAGGCAGCCTCAATGTCAGAGAGGCAGGTTCAAGTCTTCCCTTTGATACTTGCTGACCGTGTGACCATGAGCAAGACACTTAACCTTGCGGCGTAGTGGGCAGTATTCCAAGCGCATGAGTTGTAGAACAGGGCCTGACCCAGGGAAGGGAGTTTCCTCCCAGGGAGTGTCCCACACAGATGAAATCGCACATTCAGGCAAAAAAAGGTGCCAGGGAAAAAGGAACCCGGTTCCTGCCTTTGAAGCACTTGCCTTCTACTGGGGAAAGGAGGGGGAAAGGGAAGAGAATGTTGGATGGAGAGGGAAGCATGAGCTGTGGTCTCGCTCCATCCCCCAGAAGCCCCCAGTCCAGCTGCAGAGATGCACAATGAGTCTTTATCATGGAAGAATGGGCAGCATGTTGCCAAATGGGGAAATTGCCTATACAGATTATTAGAGCGGCTGGATTTCTGAGGCAGGTGAGTCTCCATGGGCTGGCACAGTCCGGGCAGAGGCCTGGAGAAGCTGGGCTTGCCTTAGGCCTTGAAGGATGGGGCAGAATATGAATGTGTCTCTAGTTCTGAGCCCGGGATCCCAGAATTGCATCTACACAAAGAGATAAGACATGAGGTGGCCGGGAGACATGGGGGCAGAAATGACTGGGGGTAATGCTCCTCCAAGGGGGCGTATTCAGTCCATACATCTAGGGAGGCATGGGAAGGTGGGAGGCCACTGGCTCTGGAGGCACAGCAGCCCGGTTCACATGCCCCCTTTGAGCATTATTACATGTGTATCCTCAGGCCGGTCTCTAAGCCTACCTGGCCTCCTGTGGTGATCTCCTCTGTGCAACGAAGACTTGGATTAAGAGCCCTTCCAATTACAAATCTAAGTTGCTATAAATGTATTATTATCCTGCAACCTTGCTAACTCTCTCTGAGCCTCAGTTTCCCTATGTGTAAATTCAGGGGGAAGTAGACAGAGGCAGGATAGGTAATGGAGGCAACTGGCCTCAGTGTCAAGGTTTAAATCCTGCTTCTGATACACATTGACCATATGACCCTCAGGCAAGACTCTCTGTGCCTCAGTTTCATCATCTGTAAAATGAGTAGAATCTCTTGAAGAGTCCAACTTTGAGTCTCGAATATATGATGCGACTTCCCTCTAACTCTGTGGTCCTCAAACTTTTTAAATAGGCGCCCAGTTCACTGTCCCTCAGACTGTGGGAGGCCGGACAATAGTAAAAACAAAAGCTCACACTCTGTCTCCGCCCCTCAGCCCATTTGCCATAACCAGGCGGTCCTCAGTGGCCGCATCTGGCCCGCAGGCTGTAGTTTGAGAACCCCTGCGTCTAACTCCTTGATCCTAGAAACCTCCATGTTTTTCAGATGCTGACAGGGAGCCCAAGATGGCTCTCCTGCAGTTACTTACAGTTGGAATACCAAGTACTCTGCCTCCCGAGCCCCAGGGAGGCTCCTGATGGAGGTCAAGGAGGGCATTTGCTTTTGGAAAGGGTATAGGGCAGAAATTCAGCTGAAAACATCCTTCTGGGAAGCCCTTGGAAGGAAGGTGCAGATTTTTATCATCATCGTGCTTGGGCCCAGATGTTAGGCTGACCAGCCGGTCAGCTACTAGGGCCCTGCGGGCAGATGAGCAAGGAATACGAGCCTGCAGCGGCACTCGGTGTTTTTCCTCCTTTAATTGTGACCAATATTTATAGGCATAGTAGGTTTTCAGTGACTTCTGTGTTCGAAGCAATGTTTAAAGTGTAGCCAGGCATGGGGCAGCGAGTGCTTTCATAATAAGCCATCAATATCACTTTCAGAGGCCTTTTTACTTACCTTGAGTGCTCATCAATAAATTAGAGAGAAAATGGGCTAGCTCTGCCTGAGTGTGTGTGTGTGTGTGTGTGTGTGTGTGTGTGTGTGTGTGAGAGAGAGAGAGAGAGAGAGAGAGAGAGAGAGAGAGACAGAGACAGAGAGAAAGAGAGACAGAGAGAGAGAAACAGAGAGACACAGAGAGAGACAGAGAGAGACAGAGAGAGAGATGGGGAGGCAGAGACAGAAAGAGACAAAGAGAGACAGAGAGAGAGACAGAGACAGAGAGAGACAGAGAGACAGAGAGAAAGAGAGACAGAGAGAGAGATGGGGAGGCAGAGACAGAAAGAGACAGAGAGAGAGAGACAGAGAGAGAAAGAGAGAGAGAGAGAGAGAGAGAGAGAGAGAGAGAGAGAGAGAGAGAGAGAGAGAGAGATGGGGAGGCAGAGACAGAGAGAGAGACAGAGAGAGAGATGGGGAGGCAGAGACAGAAAGAGACAAAGAGAGAGAGAGACAGAGACAGAGAGAGAGAGACAGAGAGAGAGAGACAGAGACAGAGACAGAGACAGAGACAGAAGGATAGATGAGAGAGACAGAGAGATAGAGACAGATAGGCAGAAGACAGACAGAAACAGAGACAGATAGACAGATGGAGAGAAAAACACAGAGAGACAGAGAAAGAGGGATAGATGGGGAGAGAGAAAGAGAAACAGATGGGGAGGGAGGGAGGAAGAAAGAGAAACAGAGAGAGATAAATGGAGAAAGAAATGGAAAGAGACAGAGAGAGGAAGAGAAAGATAGAGGGACAGATAGGAAGAGAGAGATGGGTGGCAGCTAGGTGGCGCAGTGCATAGAGTACCAGCTCTGAATTCAGGAGGACCCGAGTTCAAATCTGATCTCAGACACTTAACACTTCCTAGCTGTGTGACCCTGGGCAAGTCACTTAACCTCAGCCTCAGGGGGGAAAAAATGATTTAAAAAAAAAAAAAAAAGGAAGAGACAGAGAGATACAGGATAGAGAGGGAAGCATGAGCTGTGGTCTCTCTCCATCCCTCAGAAGCCCTCAGTCTAGCTGCAGAGATGCACAATGAGTCTTTATCATGGAAGAATGGGCAGCATGTTGCCAAATGGGGAAATTGCCTATACAGATTATTAGAGCGGCTGGATTTCTGAGGCAGGTGAGTCTCCATGGGCTGGCACAGTCCGGGCAGAGGCCTGGAGAAGCTGGGCTTGCCTTAGACCTTGAAGGATGGGGCAGAATATGAATGTGTCTCCTCAGTGGCTAGTTCTGAGCCTGGGATCCCAGAGACAAATGAGGGAGAGACAGAGAGTCATAGAAAGAGAGAGAAAGTGAAAGTAAAAAGTGAGGGAAGGTGTATTTATAAAAGCAATTTTGGTCCCAAGAGAAAGAAATCAAATCAAACACATCTTGTTATTGGGAATCCAGGCTTTAAATCTGAGACCTATGGCGAATATTGGCTGGTGGGGGAGGGGGCTGGCAGTATCTCCGCTACTTGTGCTTGACATCTCTAAGTGTCACAGGAATGGCTAATATAAGAGAGGGGCCAGATGCAGGTAAAATCTATCACATCATGAAATTAAGGGGGAAGCAAAGGGGGAGGAACGGGCTTCTGTGAAGGCCAGCAGGGAAACAGAAGTCACAGTTGGTTTCTAGAAATGACTCTTGACGCATCGGGGACAGACGATGTTTAATGGGTGATGGACTGTAACTGTGACTGAGGAAGACCTTCGGGTCACCTTGCCCGAGCCCTTAGTTGACAAACAAGGAAACGAGTCCCAAAGAAGACCCTCACCCATGTCAGAGCTCCAATCTGAGCGGGTTCCTCTCCAAATCCAGGTTTGCCAAAGAACGTGCCCATTTCTGGCGCCTTGCTCTGGAGTATGGGAGGGAACTTGTGGGTCCTGTGTGTGTGTGAATGTTATTGTTAAAAAGATACAGGCAACTGTTACTTTTTGAGGTTTCAAGGAAGAACTGGGAGGGTGACATTTTTGACAACTGCAGAGCTGGAATTCTGGGACACGAGTGGCACTGAATCCTAAACAAGAGACTTCCTGGGCAGTGTGGCCCAGTGTGGCCAGGCCAGTCATGCTGATTTGAGAGTGACCTTTCTGACTCGTGCTACCTGTAGAGCCTCAGCCGAGCTCGGCAGCCAGGTGGCGCGGTAAATAGAACACCAGTTCTGAAGTCGGGAGGTCCTGAATTCAAATCCAATTTCAGATACTTACACTTCCTAGCTGTGTGACCCTGAGCAAGTCACTTAACTCCAATTGCCTCTGAAAAAAATCTTTGTTACAGCTGCCCTATTCCTAGGCAGAGAGAGCAGAATCTGAGGTCAAATCCTGCCTCAGACACTTAATCAGCTGCATCATCCTAGGCCTGTCATTTCAGTTCTCTGGACCTCAGTTTCCTCATCTGTGAAAGGGGATAAAAATAGCACCAGCCTCCCACATTGCAATCATAAATGAGATATTTGTAAAGTGATCATTATAATAATCATCATGATAGCGTGATGTTTAGAGGGTTGTTGTAATGAGATATTGGTAAAGTGGTTATTATAATAATCATAGCTTGATGTTTAGAGGGTTGTTGTAATGATAATGTAAGATAATGCATTAAAATACTTGGTACAACGTAGAGAACGATAAAAACGTACAATGCCTTAAAAACACATTCATTGCTATTGATTTTGTTCAGTTGTTCAGTCTCCATGTCCCTATCGGGGGTTTTCTTGAAGATTCTAGAGGGGTTGTCATTTTCTTTTCCAGCCTATTTTACAAATAAGGAAACTGAGGCAGACAGAGTGAAGTGACTTGTCTAGGGTCATACAGCTTGTCAGCATCTGAAGCTGCATTTGAACTCAGAACTTTTGACTCCAAGCCTGTTGCTTTATCTGCTGTGCCACCTAAATGCTCTTCTTCTTCAAAAAAAAAAAAATATATATATATATATACACATATATATATACATATATATAGAAAAAATATATATATAATTAAAGTGATATATATGTCACTTTAATTTTCTATCTCCTCCCTCATCCCTTTCATTAATATGGAGAACCTTTCCCTTTAAGAAACAAACAAAAAAAGGCAGGGTGGAGGGAAGGCAAGAAAACAGTTCATCAAAGTAACACATTGACAGTATATGCAGCTTTTAGCACCCATAGTCCTCCACCTCTGCCAAGCCTAGAAGGAAGGATATTTCTTAATTCTTTGGCAGGACAAAACGTGGCCAGCATTATCACACGGATCCTTTCTCGTCCTTTCCATTTACACGGATATAGTCATATGTGGGGCCATTGCAGGGCGCCATAGTGAACAAAACATTAAGTTTTACCTCAGGAAGTCCTAAGTTCAACTATGACTTTAGACACTAATATGTGATACTGTACAAGTCATTTAATTTTTCCGCCTTGAAGGCAGCTAGTTGGCCCAGTGGTTAGAACACTGAACCTGGAATCAGGAAAAATAAAATTCAAGTCTGGCCTCAGATATTGCTCAGCTGTGTGACCCTGGCCAAGTCCCTTAGCCCTGTTTGCCTTAGTTTCCTCATATGTAAAATGATCCAGGGAAGAAAATTGCAAACCGTTCCAACATTTTTGCCAAGAAAACCCCAATTCACAAAGAATTGGACATGACTGAAAATGACTGAACAACAATAAAAGTATTTATTAAGCTCCTTTTATATGCCAGCCACTGTGCTAAGTACGGAGAAGACAGAAAGGTAAAGGACAGCCTTTGCCCTTGAATAGACAATAAGCAAATAATTAAATACAAACACGTGGCTCTAGTACTTATTGTTCTTAAAGTCAGAAGAGATGTGGGGTGCATTCCTGCCTCGGACACCTGTACAATGCAGAGTTTGGTTGGAATAGTGCTTCAGATACTTACCAGTGGTGTGTTCCTGGACAAGTCATTCATCCTTTCAGTGTCTTCAGGGACTTTTTTAAGACTATAAATTACTGAAGAGGTTGTTAATATCCACCAAAGGAGGAAGTTTTCCACACATGGATGAAACCACAGATTTGAACTTAAAAGGAAAACCAAGATTCAATCATGGGATTGTTACCAAGCCAAATTGGTGTTTTTCAACCTCCCCCCATTTGGGGCTTTTTTGGCAAAGATTTCCTTCTCTGGATCATTTTATAGATAAGGAAACTGAGGCAAATTGAGGAAAGTGGCACACAATTAGTAGTTTGCCATTTTCTTTTCTAGCTCATTTTACAGATGAGGAAACTGAGGCAAACAGGATTGCCCAGGGTCGCACAGCTAGCAAGAATCTGAGGCCAGATTTGAACTCACAAAGATGAGTTTTTCTGATTCCAAGCCCAGTGCTCTATCCATCGCTCCACCTAGCTGCCTGTATCCCAGAAGTCCCCAAAAGGGACTGACCCTAAAGCATAGTATCTATATGTCAATCATTATTCCTTCTTCCCTTTCTAGTTTTCCCAAGTGATGAGCTCATCCCATGCATGCACTCTATCCCCTGCTTGCAGTCCCATGTTAGTAAGTGGTGTAGTTCACCATGTGGACTCAGCATCCTACATTCACTGAACTTTAAAGACTTCTCTGTAGTTAGAGCTGTTTGGGTCCCAAATCTCCATTTTCCCGAGGCCTCAAATAGCTCACTCACTGAACGAGTGTGGAGAACAACAAATAAATATTTCAGGCCTCTAAGTAAATATAGCCTACCTTTTCCTTTTAAGTAGAACCTGAGAGATGACAGCCCTCTCTTCTCCTCCATCTCTCCTTTCCCCGGTGGCTCTACTGACACCTGGAGCTTCCATTAAATTGGTACTTCACAGTTGCCATTGGGATCAAATAATAGTGGGTGCACACGTGTGTATTAAGGAGGAAGTTGAGGTAAAAGATGGAAGAGAGTGTGAGAATTGTGACGTTGAAGATGGAAAGAAAAGTTATCTTTAAGCGATGGAAAAGCCATCAGCCTGTCCTGCTTGGACCCAGAGAACAAAATAGGGAACATGAAGGAAGGTTCCAAAACGTTACCTTAAATTAGATGTCAAAGAAAACTTCCCAGAAATGAGCACTGTCCCAGAGCGGAATGGGCTTCCTCGTCACTTTACTCCTACACACACACACACACACACACACACACACACATTCTGAGTTCCTACCCAAATTATACCCTTGCTGTTTCCTAAACTCAACATTCAGTCCCACTGCTATGACCTTGAATTGTTTTTCCGTTCTATTCAGAGGATATTTTATGCCCTCAGAATCCCACAAGATTAAGCTCAAGTACTATTTCCTAAACAAAACCTCTACTAATCCCTTTCCCCCTAATTATCAGTGTTTCAGGATCCTCTGAAATTATTTTGTATTAACTTATTTGGAGGCAGCTAGCTGGCACAGTGGATAGAGTGCTGGGTCCGAAGGCAGGAACCCGAGTTCAAATCCAGTTTTATATATTTATGTGTGTAATTCTGGGCAAGTTACTTCACCCTGCTTGCCTCAGTTTCCTTATCTGTAAAATGAGCTGAAAAAGGAAACCATAAACTACTCCAGTATCTTTGCCAAGAAATCCCCAAATGAAATCATCCTGAGTTAGATGAGACTGAGACAATTGAACCACAACCGTGTGGGTCCTTATTAGATACTTCTATCATTTTTGTCCCTTTATCTTCAGTACTTAGCATACAGCAGATGATTAATAGATGCTTCTTAAATTGAGTTGAATCTGGATGACCACTTGTCAAATATTTGGATAGTTTCATATGAGTTGGACCAGAAGGAGATTCGCTCCATGTTGGTGGTCAACTAGATGGATACGGAGGTCTCTCTGAGCTCCAAGATGCTGTAAGATAAAAATCAGGAGGTGTGGTTTTTTTTAAGACAATGCAGGTAGTTAGCTGTTTCCAATTGTATTTTTTTCTGGAATATTTCAAGAGAAAGAACCTAGGATTTGGAATCAGGGGGCCTATGTCTAGGATCTGTCATTTATAATTTATGTGATAAGTCACATGACCTCCCTGGGCATGAGTCTATTTATCTATAAAACGAGGAGGTGGGACATGCAGATTTCCAAAGTCTTCCCTTCTAGCTTACGACATGGTGAATTTATGGTCTTAAATCTGATCATGCTTTGGTCAGATCTTCTGTCATAACCCTTGTCATCTATAGGAGACAAGATATTGCCCCCAAGACAGTGAGTTACCCATGAATTTGTCTTCTCATCTCTAAAATGGGAATTGAAACATTTGATCTACCCACCTCAGGGTTGTTGTAAGGAAATCATTTTCTACTTTTTAAATCACTGTTGTTATAAAGACTATTATTATAATTTTTTTCACTTTTCTAGTTTTATTTTGTTTCTTGAAAAGGAGAAGATTTCCCAGTGTGGAGTTTCTTTTAAACTGTAGAATGGCCTGAGAAAGAGAGACTTATTTGACCTTTTTAGAGCATAGCTTTAGTTATCTGGTCTGAGGATAGTCCCAGGAGTGGAGAGAGCTTTCAGACTTAATAGATTCCTTGTTGTTGTTTAATCGAGTCTGACTCTGTGACCCCATAGACTATGGAATGCCAGGCCCTTCTGTTTTCTACTATTTTTCAAAGCCTGCTCAAGTTAATGTTCATTATCTCTATGACACTATCTATCCATCTCATTCTCCACCATTCCCTTCTCCTTCTTTTGTACTCCTTGCCAGGCTTCTAGTGAAACCATTCAACTCAATTTGCCCCAGTTTCCTTATCTGTAAAATGAGCTGAAGGAAATGGCAAATCACTCCAGTATCTTTGCCAGGAAAACCCGAAAGGGGGTCATAAAGTGTTGCTGACAGGTATAAGAGATCCTGAGGTTTGGAAAAGCTTTGGGACCTTGGAATCTTCTTCCTCATGACCCGCTTGATGAAGGAATAAGTCTTTAGGGCAGTGGCCCTCAAACTTTTTAAATAGGGGGCCAGTTCACTATCCCTCAGACTGTGGGAGGACTGGACTAGAGTAAAAATAAAAGCTCACACTCTGTCTCCGCCCCTCAGCCCATTTGCCATAACCCGGCGGGCCACATAAACGTCCTCAGCGGGCCGCATCTGGCCTGTGGGCCGTAGTTTGAGAACCCCTGCTTTAGGGTCCATAGGCCTCCTAACCTCGCTAGCCATGGACCTGCTGGTCTAGTCCCTGTTCATTTTGGAAATCTGCCAGGTAGACACAATAGGAAAAGAGTTGGATATTGAGAGAGAAGGCCTCAAATCCTGCCTCTGATACTTTAATGCTTTTTTATGTGACCAATGAGTCTCAATTTCTTCATCTGAAAATGGAGGCATTAAGACCAGAGAGGCACTGATGTCCATTTTAGCTTTTAGTCTATAATCCTGACAGAGTCCAGCACTTACTATGCATTATTGAATGGTGGGGGGAAGAATCCTGAATTTGGGTTCTTATTTCTGTGACCTCATATAAATAAGTTCATCAAAAGGAAGCAGGTTGGACTTAGCTGTATTTCAAAAGTACTTTCTGGCCAGCTCTAAATCCTGTGGTTAACTCTGTAAGATGAGAAGATAAAAGAAGCCGGGCTCCCGGGTCTTTTCCAATATGGACCTTCTTCCTCTAACAACCCTAGAGTTATTATTTTTCCTATTATTGTCATATTCCCGGGGAGAACTCAAGATACACTGTCAAACTCATAACACGGCTTGCTCTGTCAGTCGCATCTGTGGGACTTCCTATCAATCAACAAACATTTATTTTATTAAGGACCTTGCTAAGCTCTGGAAAGACAGAAATAGACAAATATAGTCCCAGCCCTCATGATTGCATCTTGAAGAAGACCAAAATAATCTCACTAAGTTGGAATCCGGGGACAGTATGTCCAACTGTAGCTAGTCAGGGCGATATGAGCTCAGAATGCTCTGTCGCTGGCCAAGCACAAATCATCCATGTAAACATTTGGGGTGGAGATGGGTCTAAATTTGGGCATCTCACATTTCTTCTGAAAATTGCCTTTATATTCTACTGGGGAAAACAAAAACATTTAAATAGCACTTACTATATTCCAGGCACCTTGCTAAGTGCTTTACCATTCATTATCTCATTTGATCTTTATAACATCCCTGGGAGATAGATGCTATTATTAGTTTCATTGTATAAATGAGGAAACCGAGGCAGACAATGATGACGGAAGTGTGAAAGGCTGGATTTGAACTCAGCTCTTCCTGATTCCTGGCCCTGTGCTTTATCCATCCTATCACCCAGCTGCCCTTCCATAGGAGAGACATAACAGATGAATGGTAATCACCAAGGGGAAGGCACAAGCAGCTAGGAGAATTGGGAAAAGCATCCTCCAGATATTTGAAAGGGAGAGACCCTGAAAATCTAGGAGGATCTGTATCATAGTGAAATGACATGGTTTTTTCTGCTCCCCAAGAGTTCAGAACTGTATTTATCCACTGAAATGATCCCATCCCTGTGTCACCCCAGACAAGTCACTCAACCCTATTTGTCCTACCCTAAGCATCGCCTTTGGAATTCTACTTCCGATCCCTAACTCTTACCCTCTTTAGAAAGGAGAAAGAAAATATGTGTTTCCTACTGAGAAACTGTGGATAGATAACGCTGTAATTTTCAGTAATGTGAGAGACTGAGAACCCCAAAAGACCTCTGATGTCATTGGCTCCAACTCCCTCGGTTTTTTCTCCTATAAAAGAAATTAGATGATTAGTATCCTAGGCTTAGAGCTGAAAGGAACCTCGAAATCCATTGAATCCAGCCTTCTCATTTGATAGATGAAACCAAGACCCAGAGAAATTAGGTGCCTTTTGATTCATTTTGTATCCCCTGTGCTTGGGTGCTGGGGTAGATGCTTAATGATGGTGGCTGCTCAGTCGTGCTTAATAAATGCTTACTGAATTGGATCAATTTCCCAGAGTTGCCCAGAAGTCTTTCAGAATCCAGGTCCAGTATCCCACTATCATTTTACCGTTCAATATTTGCGAACATAGTCAATTGACAAGTGCCTATTATGTGCCAGGGATTGTGCTAAGCTCTGAGGACATAATGGAAGGAAAAAAATTGTCCATGACCTCAAGTTCACAATCTAAAAGTGGGGTGTGTGTGTGTGTGTGTGTGTGTGTGTGTGTGTGTGTGTGTATGTGTGTGTGTGTGTGTGTGTGTGTGTGTGTGTGAGAGAGAGAGAGAGAGAGAGAGAAACAGAGAGAGACAAAGAGAGAGACAGAGACAGAGAGAGACAGAGAGAGAGACATATAGAAAGAGAGAGAGACAGAGAGAAACAGAGAGAGAAACAGAGAGACAGAGAGAGAGAGATAGAGAAAGAGGCAGAGAGAGAGAGAGAGAGAGAGAGAGAGAGAGAGAGAGAGAGAGAGAGAGAGAGAGGGATAACAAGAGACAAAGAGATAAAGTGAGTTAGAGTTGGGGAAATAAGATGATCTGTGTAAGTATGCCCCTATGTGTAGGTGGGAAAATATAAGATGTATTTATGTGCATTCATATCCCAGTAGCTCGATGTCCCTGTAAATGCATGCATCTGGAGGATGGGTCCATGAATATGTGCACCTATATTGTAAGAAGTACCCTATAGGGTATGCCATGTACCAGTGGATGGATGCTTCTATAGATATAAGCAGGCAGAGGATCTGAGGTCCAGAGTGCAACTGTGTTCTCTCCACGTCCGTCCCCCATGATGCTCAGCCCTGCCTGGCATCTTCAGTGGGTCTGCAGGACACTAATTTCCCAGGAGAAACTCTCTCTCTCTTGCCACCGATAATGCAGAGAGGATTCAAGCCTCGACATCTCCTTAGAAAGTTTTCATGGGGCTCTTTGCCCTCTGGTGAGCGGCCCCATCTTCCCCTGAAGGAGCTCGGGCAGGGGCAGTCCCGGGAAGCAAGAAGTGGAGTCTGAGAAGAGTCCTTTAGCCATCAGTGAAGCGAGAGGAGATAAGGGCTGGAGCTTATATAAATGTTTATTTAGGGCTCCGCTTTGCACGGTGGAACACGCCACCCTGCGAGGAGGCTGCCAGGTGAACAGCCTCCTTAACAAAGCCAGAATTCCCCATTCTCCCTTCTCCTGCTTTTCTGTGGGGGCTGAGGGTGGGATTTGGGGGGGGGGGGAATGAAGGTGAAGTCTGGGAGCCTCTGGGATGAAAGGAACTACCAGTAAGTGACTTCTCTGCCTGAAACAGGAAGGAGGCAGGCTTTGTTCCAGGAGGAGCCTGTGTTAATATTCAAGCCTGTCCCTAAACAGGCCTGGATTCAATAGGTAATTTAATCTTTTAATAACTGTGGTTTATAAGGTGGAAGCGCTGCCCACAGAGGCTGGCAGGCGCACACACACACACACACACACACACACACACACACACACATGGCTGGCTCCCTTGCAAGCGGGAGTTCTGTGTGGTACAGAAGTGAGCAAGGCAAGATGTAGACGACTCCTTTGGGAGAAGGGAGACAGAAATGTCAAACAAGGTCAGGCAAGGAAGGCGTCCTGGACTCCCCCTCCTAGTTGGGGAGGTTTGTCAGCAGCTCCTCTGGGCTCCCCGATGTGAGAGAGGCAAGATCCAAAGGTCAGAAATTTAGAAGCTTTTCTGCAACCCAATGCAGTCTTCTCATTTTACCAGGAAGAAAACTGAGGCTCATAAAGGTAACAGATAGTGTGGGTCATAGATCCAGAGCAGGAATGGGCCTTGGAGGTCTCCCAGGTTACTGGAAGGGAGGTGACTTGTCCAGGGTCACCCAGCTGGCAAATGTTAGAAACAGGATTTAAACCCACATCCTCTGACTCCAAGTCTTCTCTCCATCACACCTCACTCTGATAGGGAAGGAGAGGAATAAAGAGGTGCCCGTCTCCTACCGGGAGGCCCTGGCTGGAAGAGCCCCTGGAGCCCCTTTGGGATCCTTAAAGCATCCTATCTGGGCAGTGTTAATGTTGAAGTAACGCCATCAGAGTGTTAGGTCTGGCTCCAGGGATGAGTTTTGGGAAGATGTCAATAATGAAGTTTCCAGAGGGTGGCCAGGCTAATAAAGAAGCCCAGTTTCTGTGTGTGTGTGTGTGTGTGTGTGTGTGTGTGTGTGTGTGTGTGTGTGTGTGTCTTTCTGTCTCTCTTTTTCTCTATCTCCTCTTTTTCTGTCTCTCTTTTTTCTCTCTATATATCTCCTTCCCTTCTCTCTCTCTCTCTCTCTCTCTCTCTCTCTCTCTCTCTCTCTCTCTCTCTCTCTCTCTCTGTTTCTCTCTCTCTCTCTGTTTCTCTCTCTGTTTCTCTCTCTCTGTTTCTCTCTCTCTTTCTCTCTCTTTCTCTCTCTCTCTGTTTCTGTGTCTTTTATCTTTTTCTGTCTCTGTCTCCTCTTTTCTCTCCTTTCTCTCTCTTCTCTCTCTTATTTTCTCTTATTTTATGTTTCTTTCTCTCCTTTCTCTCTCTGTCTCTCTTTTTCTCACTATTTCCTCCCTCCCTAAATCCTCTGTCCTCCCACCTCCCTTGTTTTGCCTCCCTTCTCCTTTCTTCTTCCTCCATCTTCTTCCTTATTCCTTCTCTCTCCTCCCTTCCTCTCTCCTTCCTCCATTTTCCCCTTCTTCTTTCCTCTCTCTCTCCTTCCTTTTCTTCTTTCCTCTTCCCTCTCCCTCTCTTTCCTCTCTCCTCTTTCCCTTTAACTCCTTCCTCTCTTCTCTCTCCTCTCCCCCCTCTCTTGTTGCACTTGCTTCCCAATTCATTGATTTCAGTTTAATTAGTGCCTTGGTAAACACAACCAGTCCCTCTGGACCAGCCTGGGTCCAAACCCTGCTTGAGCTGAGAAGAATAAGTGGTGAATGGTCTGTGCTTCCTTCAGCATCTGATGGGCAATTTCTATGCTGGAGGAAGGAGGTCGAGAGAGAGCCCTCTATGGCCCAGCTTGGCAATATTCAGCCAGATGATCCCTTGTATGGGGGAAAGGGCCTATTGGTTCAGAAAGCAACAGTTTTTATTGCCATATTTTGTTTTTATTGAGCTTAAATCTTCCCCATATCCTTCTTATTCCTTCTTTCTAAAAACCTGTCACTTATAAGAAAAAAAAATTCAGAAAGGAAAATAAAAAGAAGGAAAAAACAGTCAAATGTTAAATACTTATTCTATGCCTGGTACATAAGGACAGAGTGAGTAGGGACCTATGATTTCATTGGTGTAGAGTACTCCCAGAAGAGGAAACTCCCTCCACCAATGCAGATGAACAATTTCTCTGCACCCTATACCCCTAGAGAGTTCCTGGCATATAGGAAGTGCTTAATAAATGCTTGTTGGATTGATTTATTGTGCTAGACCCTGTGCTTAGTGCTAACTGCTGAAGCTCCTCCCAGCTCTGAGAGTCTTTGATTCTGCAAGACAACTAAGCAACGAACTGGAAAGAACAATGGATTTGGAGTCAGGAAAACCTGAATTCAAATCCTGTTTGTCTCTGAACAAGTCATTTTATCTCTCATTTTCCTCAGCTGTAAAGTGGGGATAAAAACAGAATTGTCTCCTAGAATTGGTGTAAAGATTGTAAATTGTAAAAATAAGTATATTTTATGCTTATATAATGAATATAAAATATATTTATAAATATGTTCATAAAGTTTCCAAACCTTAAAACAAAATGTGAATGTTAGCAATGATGATGATGTTTCTGAGACCCTATTGATCTTTATCAACACAACCTCATCTCTACCCCTTAAGGGCCTCAGCCCTTTCTCCTTCACATAACAGAGAATGGTAAATCATAGAATTTAGACCTTGGAAGTCAAGTGCCATCCCCTAATTGGACATAGGAGACCATTCAAATTCATGGGCAGTGAAAGTCTCTTAAGCAGAGAAGATTAACCCCTGCCTCCTCCAAAGCTGGGAAGAGGGGCAAGGTAGGTGGTGCAGTGGATAGAGCACCAGCCTTGAAATCAGGAGGACCCAAGTTCAAATGTGGTCTCAGACACTTAACACTTCCTAGCTGTGTGACCCTGGGCAAGTCACTTAACCCCAATTGCCTCAGGGGAAAAAAAACTGGGAAGAGAGAATTGTGTGGGTTAAATGATAAGTTCACAACACCCCCAGATGTGCATATCCCCATTTTATAAAGGAGGAAACTGAAGTTTGAAGAAGCGATTTGCCCATGGTTTAGTAACTGTCAGAATCTAGGTTCAAAGTGAGTCTCTTCTGATTTCAGGAGCAATTCTCTTTCTCCTTGCCTCCCTTGTCCCTTGTCTCTGCTGCCTCTCATGAGTGGATCAGCTCAGCTGTAGAATGTTGGCTGCCTGTATTCTAGACTTTGCCAGGCCTTTGGGGAAGAGGCCCGCAATCCCTGGCCTCTGAGTCGGGCCCTCAGAGATCATCTGATCCAGCTCCTTCCCAAACAAGAGAACATGCCTAAGAAGCGATTATCTAGCCTTTATTTGGAGGCCTCTGGTAGTGCAAGCCCCCATTAAAACAATGGACTTTGGGTCAAGAAGACCTGAGTTCAAATTCAGGCACAGAAGCTTACTGGCAGTGTGATCCTGTTTGCCTGCTTCTTCCTCCGTACAATGGAAATAATTATAGTACTCACCTCCCACCATGTTGTAAGGATCAAATGGGGTAATATATGTAAAGCACTTTATAAATTTTACTTATTAATATTACTATTGTGTCTTCTTTCTTTATTCTCTTCTGTCTCTAACTCTCTTTGTCTCTGTCTCTGTCTCTGTCTGTCTCTGTCACCTTCTTTCCCTCCTCCTCTGTCCCTCCCCCCCTCTCTCTCTCTCTTTCCCTCTCTCCTTCTCTCTCCTACTTTCTCTCTGTCTCTCTCTCTGTCTCTCTCTGTTTCTCTCTCTCTCTCTCTCTCTCTCTCTCTCTCTCTCTCTCTCTCTCTCTCTCTGTCTATCTCTCTGTCTCTCTTTCCCTCTCTCCTTCTCTCTCCTACTTTCTCTCTGTCTCTCTCTGTTTCTCTCTCTCTCTTTTTCTCTCTGTCTCTCTGTCTCTGTCTCTCTCTGTCTCTCTGTCTCTCTCTCTCTCTGTCTCTCTTTCCCTCTCTCTCCATATCTCTCTCCCTCTCCCTCCCTTTCTCTCTCTCTCTCTCTCTCTTCTCCCCCCTCTCTTTCTGTAACAGAGCAAAGCTGAAGAAGACACAGAATCCGGGGAGGACCTGAGCGGCAGCAAGCGAAACAGTCGATTGCTAATGAGTAGCTTCTCCAAACGAAAGGTCAGGACGGGATGCAGGCCAGTCCTTGGGGTTTCAAGGGAGGAGTCAGAATCATGAGCTGGAGATTTGCCCAGAAAAACCAATTATAGCCACTGATAACCAACATTTCTTGAATACTCGATAGGGCACAGAACACTTGACATATTCATTTATTTGATTGCTAGATTGGGGGCCAAAGACCCCTGGTTCAAATGCCAGCTCTGTCTCTCAGGGCGAACATGACTCTGGACAGTCACCTGGACCTCCCTCAGGGCCTCAATTCCCCATCATTAATTTACAAAACTTCCATCTCCCTAATAATCCTGAGAGTTAGGCTATTATTACTATTATATTAATAGTATTATTAATGTCATTTTGTAATTATATATTTTTATATTATGTACAATTTATATATTGTATATAATTTATATTTCTGTTATTGTATATACAATATATTTATTATATTATATTTAAGATATATTATACCATATATAACACATGTATATTATGTAATATATTGTATATCATTCCTATTTCTATATTATACATTTTATCTATATACTTATACATAATTAGATCTGAAGATGAAATTGGATTAGTAATTCTTTTATTATTATTATGTATAGTAAGGATAGTTTGCATTTAAATAGTTCTTTAAGTCTTACAAAGCACCCCCCAAATATTATTTCATTTGATTCACACACCAGCCCCGTGACAGTGTGATAGGATACAAGCACTTTGGGGAGGATATTTTTCTCTTTATGGATCTAGCACAGTATCTGACACAGAGCTCACAGGTTGACTGACACTTCAGTTAGTCAATAAGCATTTCTAAAGCTTCTACTCTGTACCAAGTACCTCCCTGAGCCTCAGTTTTCTCATCTCTTAATTGGGGATAATAGTATTTCAATTACCACTTTTATAGGGTCATTATGATGAAATTATAAAACCTTAAAGTATAATAGTAATGTGAGGTTTAAAAAAAAACTAGAGTGTTTGAAGGTAACACAGCAGATAGAGTGCAAGGGCTAGAGTCAGGAGGACTCCTCTTCCAGAGTTCAAATCTGACCTCAGACACTTTCTAGCTGAATGACCCTGGGCAAGTCACTTCACCTGTTTGCCTCAGTGTCCTCATATGTAAAATGAGCTGAAGAAGGAAATGGGGAACCACCTCAGTATCTCTGTCAAGTAAACCTCAAAAGAGATCACAGGACTGAAACAACTGAACACAAAAGTCCTTTCATCATAATGACCCTCTGAAAGAGCTAATCAAATTATTGTTAGCTCCAATTAAGAGATGAGGAAACTGAGCCTCAGAGAGGCACCTGGCACAGAGTGAAGCTCAATAAATGCTTATTGAGTGAAGCAGCAAGTTCATCAATCTCAACTTGTAAGCAATAATTACCTACTTTGTGCTTGGTATTAAATAAGCTTCTGAGGGCACAAAGGCACCTACTCTGTACCAAGTACTATATTAGTTATTAGCGATACATAGACAAAAGCACCTACTATGTGCCAGTTACTATTTTAGTTATTAGGGATACATAGACAAAAGCACCTCGTGTGTGCCGGGTACTATATATATATATATGTATTAAGGATACATAGACAAAAGCTCCTATTGTGTGTCAGGTACTATATTAGTTATTAAGGATATATAGACAAAAGCACCTACTGTGTACCAGTACTATATTAATTAGGTATACATAGACAAAAACACCTACTCTGTGCCAGTTATATTAGTTATTAAGGATACACAAATAAAAGCATTGGCTCTATGCCAGGCACTATGCCAGGCACTATATTAATTATTAGGGATACATAGATAAAAAGCACCCACTGCGTGCCAGGTACTATATTAGTTATTAGAGATACATAGAAAAAAAGCACCTACTCTGTGTCAATCCTGTCCTGGGTATTGGAATCCACGGACAAAGGCACCTACTCTGTGCAGGGCACTATACTGGGTATTGGTATACATAGACCAAAGCACCTACTCTGTGCCTGGTCCTGCTCTGGGTATTATTGAGCACCAAACAGACAAATGCAAAGTCCGTGGATCCTGCTGGGGAAACGATTTGCACACACAGCTGTGGTTCCACAGCTTGAGTCAGAATTCCCACTCGGGTCTCCGGCTTCCAAATCCCAGACTCTTTTATCTGCCACGTACAATGCCTCTCTGCCTACTGTCAAATGTTCCGAAAATTCGAGCTCTTGTTCTCTGGGAAAAGTAGAAGAGCGGTGAGATCAAAGACAAACATTGGGAATACTTAGTTCGCCTTGGCCGAGTCCCAGGGCAGAGTTGTGGGGGTGGGGCGCTCCTGCCTCCCCAGAGGCCTCATGAGCATCCCTCCCCAGGGTTCTGAGCAGGGTCTGGCCAGAAGGCTATCATACAGCCAGGTGATGGAGTGTAGATGGAAGAAAGGATGGGATAATGGGACAGAAAGGCTCAGAGACAGGAAAAGGGAAGGCCATCATCCCTAGATGGGGGCCCCAGGACTCCTCCAAGTGTGGACTGTGTTGGGATGGGGTTTTTTTCCTTGCGGAGCTCGTTCCTCTCTCAGCTCTGCCTCTGACCTTCGAGGTTAGCTTCATGGACCATCCCTTTTTGTGATCCCCCTCTTTATCTGTGCATCCTGAGTCCTTAAGTCATTGTGCATAGACTTAGCTAAGTACAGACGCTCACAGATCCAGGGCTGGAAGGAAAGGGTTTAGTTTAATCCCTTCATTTTACAGATGAGGAAACTGAGTCTGAGAAATAAAGTAATTCCCCCAAAGCCACAGCTAGTGAGTGACACAGTCTCGATCTGAACATTTAAGTTGAGTGTTTTCACTGCTGGGTAAACACTGACTTTCCATGGCTGGCTAATGTTAAATGTCTCTTCCCTCTGCAGAAGAAAGGCAGCAAGTTAAAGAAGACTTCCAGCATAGAAGAAGGCGATGACGATTTGGACTCCCAAGGAAGCCAGAGCAAAGGGTCAGTTCCCTGGAGTGGGGACCTGGAGCCCAGGGTGGGGGAGAGAGGTGGATTTCCAGCAGGGCATCTGTGGATGGAGTTCTTCATTTAAGCACATCCCCGAGACTGAGAACTGCCTGGAGGCCCTCACTTTTCTCATTTGTAAAATTTGGGAAACTGAGGATCACAGCTAGTCACTGTCTGAGGAAGAATTTGAACTCATGTCCTCCTGGTTCCAAGTCCACTGCTCTCCACGCCACCCTGTGGCAGGCTTTGGTGTCTGATAAGCTGGGAAGATGGAGGTTGAGAGCTTGGACAGTGGGAACTGACCATGGTGCTTGCTCCTCTGTTTGGTTTGTGTAGGATAAACCGGCAGAAGAAGACCATGAAACTGTCCAGGGCTCTCTCCGATCTGGTGAAGTACACCAAGTCTGTCGGCATCCACGACGTGGAAACTGAGAGTGAGTAGGAATAGAATCCCGGGGGTGAAAGGAGGGGGAGGGGAGCTACAACAGAAAAGACAGACAGACAGACAGAAAGAAAGAAAGAAAGAAAGAAAGAAAGAAAGAAAGAAAGAAAGAAAGAAAGAAAGAAAGAAAGAAAGAAAGAAAGAAAGAAAGAAAGAAAGAAAGAAAGAAAGAAAGATATGGACAGATAGGTATATAGGTAAGAAAACAGATCTATCGATCGATCAATAGAAAGACAGAGAAGCAGACATATATAGACAGATAGATAAGGAGGTAGGTAGACACAAAGACAAACAGATTGATAGATGGATGGATGGATGAAAAGACAAACAGACATAAAGATAGACAGACAGACAAATAGACAGATATGTAGTGGATGGATGAATGGATGGACGAACGGATGGATTTATGCAGTTCATGAAAGTAATCTGCTCTATAGTAGTCATCCAGTCAGTGCTCAAAGACCTCCAGTGAGGTAGAAGCAGTCACCACCTCCAGAAGAGACCTGTTCCATTTGGAAACAGCTCTCATTTGAGAGCCAAAACTGCCCTTTGTGCTGCTTTCCCCCTTGCTCTTGGGTCTGCTCCCTGAGGTTAAAGAAAAGAGCAGGGTAGTAGGTGGTCTTGAGCTAAGCTTTGAAGAGAGCAAGAGATAACAAGAAGGGCTGATGAGGAAGGAGGAAGCTCCTAGCATAATTGACAGCTGGTCCAAAGGGATGGACATGACAACCCTGAATCTGCCCCAGTTCGGGAAGTCCGAACCTCTGTGTTCAGAAGTGAGACAACCCAGATGCCAAGAGGCCCACATTCCCTGAAGCCCAAAGTCTCACTTGGTGGGACCTTCTCTTTGAGGATGGGCGGAATTCTATCTAACCCTTCATTCCACTCATGGTAATTATGATTGCGTGTTCCTGATCCAGGGAGATTTTTCTTCTCTAATATCTGCCTTAAATCCTGGCTTCTTCTGGGCTTAAGGGAGAAAGAAGCCGGAGCCAAGACCAGCATTGTCAGCTGTTGCTCACAAGTGAATCTCCAGATGACATGACACTTGTCTCTTCTTAAACAGCAAGCCTTTTAAAACATTATCACTTTTAAAATTTAATTGAAATGTATTTGAATCAAATTTGTTCTTAAAATATATCACGCACTTACATCATTTATTCTGAACAGAATTGAATGTTCTCTCGCTCTACAGCTCAGGCTCATCATTACAAGAGCCAATTTGTTCGAGGGGCTCTAAGGGAATCATCTATTTCTCTCCTTTTTCACTGGCAGATGGTTGGAAGGCTCTCATGTGGTTTCAGTTTACCCTCATCCAGTAGCCTTTCCCCTTCTCTTGGGCTGCTTCTAGTCTTGGGGGGGCCAGAGCACAAGATCATCAGGATATGGTTAGAATTGTTTGTAAACAAAAAGGTTATAAGTGCCAAGCAAATATCTGCAGCACTTCCTACAAAACACTTTTACTTTCAGGTACTACATAAATATAATTACATATATAATTATATTATATATAATACTAATTATATTATATTATATATAATGTTATTACATATATTATATTTAAATAAATGTAATGAATATAATTAAAGTGCCCCATCTAATCTCATAATCTCTTCCCTTCTACTTAATTAATTAGTCAAAATTAACATCTCCCTTTAGCTTTTACAGTTACTATGTCTGTCTCTCTCTTATCTGATTTTTGTAATGTCCATGTCCCAATTAAACTGTGCCCCTGGAAGTCAGTCACCATAGCTATAGCCCCATAGAAGATCAATGCTAGAAGGGACCAAAGAAGGAAAGAAACAAGCATTTATTATGCACCTACTCTAGTCTAGGCACCATGCTATGAGCACTTTACAACTATTATCTCATTGGATGCTCTCCTGAGAGGGAGGTGTTGTCATCCCCATTTTATGGTTGAGACAACTGAGGCAGAGAAGGGCTATGGGGTCACACAGAGCTAGTAAGTAACTGAGACTAGATTTTAACTCATTTCTTCCTGACTCCAGGTTCTACTTTGCCACTTGCCTGCCTTAGAGACCTATTCTGAGCTCATCATTTTAGTGATGAAGATGAGACCCAGAGAGGTCACAGAGCGAGTTAGTGGCTAAGTCTGTACTGTGTAAGCATGGCCTTTCACATAAAAAAATAATAATATAATAACTATATAATATGTTGTATATAGTATATGTTATAATAATATATAATAAACATAAATATAGCATTATGTACTAGAGTACTTGGCCGTTGAGTTGAGGATCACACATAAATTCAACTGAATTGACCTTTGATGAATTGTTTCTAATCCTAGTCTCCTCCAGTTGGCAAGTATCATCCTTTAGTGAGACGAAGGCCCACCAGATTCTACAACAGAAGCCAGCCCACTACCTGCGTTTCAACCAGCACCAGCTCTCCCGGATCTACCCATCCTCTTACCGGGTAGACTCAAGTAACTACAACCCCCAGCCCTTCTGGAATGCTGGATGTCAGATGGGTAAGTAAACACATGGGGTCAGATTTGGGGAGCAGATGCTTGGGGGGAAATGCCCTAGGGAGAGCAAGAGAGAGGGCCTGGAAGACTCTCTGGGGATGAAAACACGACTTGAAGATGTCTTGTTTTAGCACATATCTCCTTGCTTCCTCTTGCCCACAGGATAAAGTCCAGATTATTTAACTTGGGACTTAATCCAATTTATTAAGGGCCCTGTATGTATAGGCTAAGATTTGGGTCAATGTTATCATTGAGGACACAAAAATTTCATAGACAGTCTGCCCTCAAAGAGCTTGCAATTTGATAGGGCAGAGAAACAGAGAATGATAAATATGTAAGAAATACAAATTATCTTGTCTCCTCATTTCTTGCTGTTGCCTAATATACATCCTCCCCTCCAGAAGACATCTCTTTGCTGTCTCCCATGCTCTCCCGTGTTCCTGATGGAAAGGGAACTCAATTAGTAAACAGAGGAACTGGATCCATGTGCCACCTTTGCCACTTACTACCCATATGACTTTGGGCCAATTATTCTCATCTCTGAGTCTCATTTTTCTCATCTCTAAAATGGGGGAATTGAACCCAATGGTCTCCGAAGTCCTTTCTACTTTGAATCGGTGAATCCATGATACTGCATCCTTGGACATGTTCCCATCCCCTGCCTGGAATGCTTTCCCTCCTCATCCTCTACCACTAATTTTTGGGATCCTTTGCTTCCTTCCAGTAGTCATAATAACAATAATAAATGCTAATATTTATATAGTACTTGGAAGTATGCAAAGCACTTTACAAATATCTAATTTGTTCTTCTTAATAACCCCAGGAATTTAGGAACTATGATTATCTCTTCTTACACTGAGATTGAGATCATTGTCCCATACTTAATAAATACCTGGGGCTGGATTTGAACTCAGGGTTTCTGACTACAAATCAAGTGTTTTGTCTACTATGGCAGCTGGGTGGTTCCTAGAGCACTGGGCCTGGAGTCAGGAAAACTTCATCTTCCTAAGTTTGAATTGACCTCAGACACTTAGAAGCTGTGCGATCCTGGGCAAGTCACCGTACCCTATTTTCCTCAGTTTCCTCATCTGTAAAATGAACTGAAGAAGGAAATGACAAAAAGAAAACCCTAAATGGAAAAATTGAGTTGGGAACAATTGAAAAATGACTGCATTTGGTCTCAAGAGGCAGAATTGCAAAGACCACTTTTCCCCAATTCTGTATGAATCACATACAGCCTCTTGTCAACTCTGTTTGTATGTGTTTATTTTTGTTTATTCTGTCTGCCTGACTAGACTATGAGCAGCTTATGGGGAGGGACCATGAGCTATAACTCCAAGGAGTGCAAGGAGTGCTAGGCACACAGGAGCTCACACTTACCACTATCCCCTTTGTGATCTGCATTGCTATACAACTCTAGTGGAATAAATAATGTAAAGAATCTTGGCAGGAGGATTTGATGTCAAAGCAACTGAGTTCAAATCCAGTTTCAGATGTTTACTGACTGTGTTTCCTTAGATAAGACACTTAAATGCTCTCTGCCTCAGTTTCCTCGAGTGTAAAATTTAAATAAATTTTAATAAATTTAAAATTGAAATAAATAAGAACACCTACCTTCTCATGTTGTGAGAATCAAATTTGTAGCACAATACCTGACAAATAGCAGATATTTCATAAATGCTTATTTCCTCTCTCATTTTCCTTAATATTGAGTGATCATAAACATGTATTGGTTCAGTGAATTTCTATTGGTATGAGATGATTGAGGAGGGAAGTGTTCCCCATGGGCTCCACCACCCCAAGATTCGATCCCTCCTCCCTGATGGAAGGAAAACGGTCATTTCTTTGCCCAGCTCAGGACTGACCTCGATCCCGTTTTCCCCACAGTTGCCCTCAACTACCAGTCAGAGGGAAGGATGCTCCAGCTGAACCGTGCCAAGTTCAACGCCAACGGGAACTGCGGCTACGTCCTCAAGCCCCAGTGCATGTGTCAAGGTAAGGGGAAGCATCGCTGGGTGCTCGCTCTCTGTGGAGAAGACCATGCCATCTTCACTAGCGAACTAAAAGGACCCTCGAGCGTCACCTCTTTATCTTATAGATGTGGAGTCTTGGGGAAATAAAGGGATTGCCTGAGGATTCCTTGGGCAGGAAATGCCAGAAATGTATTTAAACCCAAGTCCTCTGCCAGCAGGGTGGGAGAGCTATCCAGTGAACAACACTGTCTCCTAAGAGCCTACAGGGAATGCTGGGTGGTCATAAGTGGGAGGAGGAGAGGAGGGAATCATGAAAACACGGGAGACCACAGCATCAAGCAGGATGAGAAAGGCACAAGTGAGTCACCCTGTAAAAGCAGGAACTTCATCAGGAAGAAGATCCTGACTGGGAAAACTCAAACACATTACCAAAGAGTCTGACGTTATCCTTTTCTTTGGAAATTTGGAATTGATGAAATGGCATGGATAAAATGCCTCCTGAGTGCCAGACACTGGGGATACAAAAGCACAAATTAAAAACGGTCTGCCCTCCTGGAGCTTACATTCTATTGGAGGAAACAATACATGCAGTAAGTCAATAAACATATATTAAGCACCTACTGTGTACCAGGTACTGTGCTAAAGCACTGGAGATACAATCCCTGTCCTTCAGGAGTTTACAATCTCATCACTGGGTGATACCTGACAGGGTAGAACTGGGCCCTCTTGCCAAGGAGCCATTTTAGTGGGCAAAGGAGGGCAGTTGCAGTGGATGAAGCCCATGTACATTGCCTTCCTGCTGTATTCTAGCTCTTTGACATGAGGATAGAGTCCTCACAGTCCCAGGACTCGGAGGGTAGAGGGAGTGATGGTCCAAGAACTGTGTGATACATCTTAACCCATGTGTCCATCGGTTCAGAGCCTCTAAATTGGCTGTCTGCATTCTCATCCATCACCACCCCTCAAGAAAATGGCTTTATGGATTTTCTTATTCTAAACCCCATTCCTTCTCTCATTTTGCTCCCACTCCCCTCACGCTCAAACTTCCAAATCCTTTATCTGCTCCTGTGACTGCCACAGATAACAGACTGGATGAAAACATTTGAAAGGGTTGCTCCATTCACAGCTGGCTCTACCGAACTCCCGGAGCCCGGTCCTCCGTAGGCTGACATCTGTCAGCCCCCAGCCTTGTGCTGTGCTAATAGAATTCTGGAGCTTGTCACTCTTGTTCCTTGGGAGCAGGCTGGATCTGGTCAGTTTAGCTTCACTTCTCTGAAAAGCCCCCGTCCCTCAGGCTTCCCCCCCAGCCCATCTGGCCAGCAGACTGTCCTCAGTGTCTGGGGAGTTTTAGCGATGAGGCGAGGTGGTTACGATCATGGTTTGGGCTTGGAACAGAGGGAGTACTGAGAAAGGCCTAATCACGGATAATAAGGCATAAATCTCCAGAGAGAGAACTATGGAGACCGAACATGGATAGAAGCATAGTATTTCATCTTTTTGTTTATTTGTTTGTTTGCTTTTTCTTTTTTTCTTAAGAGTTTTTTTCCCTTTTGGTCTGATTTTTCTTGCATAGCATGACAAATATGGAAATATGTTTAGAAAGATTATACACGTTTAACCTATATCAGATAGCTTTCCCTCTTGGGAAGAAAGAAGGTGTGAGAAGGAGGGAGAAAAATAATTAGAATTTAATCTATATCAGATTGCTTGCTGTCTTGGGAAGAAGGAAGATGGGGAAAGGAAGGAGAAAAGATTTGGAACACAGAAATAAATATTGAAAGTTATCTTTTACATGTATTTGGAAAATAGAATACTATTGAGAAAAAAGTTAAAAATGAAAAAGTATGTACATACACAAAAAATAAATTCATGGTTGATGGAAATGGGGGAAAAAAGCATATGCTCAAGGCAGAGTCTGTTTCTTTTGAAGGCATAGGGTTCACAAACACAGAATAGTAAAGCTAGTGAAGGGCAGCTAGGTGGTGCCATAGTACACAGAACTCTGTACCTGAAGTCAGGAGGAGCTGAGTTCAAATTTAACCTCAAACACTTCCTGGGTGGGTCACTTTACTTGCCTCCTTTTCCTTGTTTGTAAAATGAGCTGGAGAAAAAAATGGCAAACTGCTCCAGTATCTTTGTCAAGAAAGAGTCAAATGGAGTCATAAAGATGGACACAACTAATCTGCTAAATAGTAACAAAGATAAACAAAACCAAGGGTGTAGGCTTAAATGAACTGGATTCAGAGACTAAGAGACCGAAACACTACCTTTGCCCTTCAAGCTTAATAGCCAGGTCACTGTGAGCAAGCTCTGGAGTTGGAAGGGAGCTTCATCTAAAGGTAAGGACACTGAGAAGCAGGAGGTCCTGGTGGGGAATTGGAACTAGAAGGGGTATTATATCCTCCAACCTCTTCCTTTTACAAATAGGGGAAGTGAAACCCAGGTGACATAGCTGAGGTCACACAGGTGCTTAATATCAGAAGGAGTGTTTGCTCTGAATCCATAGCTGATGGGTTTTCCCTCTCAAATCCCATCACCGTCACTAAAATTCACTGCTGGTTTCCCATTGATAAAAAGGAATTAATAATATCTCACAGGATGCTTGTGAGCTCAATTGAGATAACAGATATCAAGCACTTTGAGTAGAGCCACATAAATGGCCATTATGATCTGATTCGGCCCCATGTTTTACAAATGAGGAAACCGAGAAAGTATCAGGAATTGAACCCAGCTCGCCAAAGTCTAAATCAGTGCATGTCCCACTATAGCACGCTACATCTGAAATGCTTTCTCTTCCTTCTCACCTCAGCTTCTTGGCTCCTTCAAGATTCAGGACACATCCCACCTCCTGCAGGAAATCATTCCTGGCCCCCTCCCCAGCTTCTGGTGCTTTGCCTCTCATTGAGACAGTGTGGTGTGTTTTGTATAAAAAGAATTACTCTCCTGTTGTCTTCTCCACCCAATGGGAGCTTCTAGGGGCAAAGACCGTGGTTTTGCCTTTATTTATTATATCCCCAGTATTTGACACTTAATCGCTGCTTCTTGACTGATTGACTCAACCACTCCATCCTGTGACTTGACTTCCCAGTGAAGGGCAAGTCAAGTTCCCAATTTCCCCCATGGAATCTGTAGACTGAGACATTGTGGGTCACACTTTTTGGTTTTATCTTCTACTAGGTATCTTTAATCCCAACTCTGAAGACCCTCTGCCAGGGCAGCTGAAGAAACAGCTGATACTCCGGATAATCAGTGGGCAGCAGCTCCCCAAACCACGGGACTCCATGTTGGGCGACCGAGGAGAGGTAGGTGGGATAAGGGGCTGGCTTCAGTTCTATAAGTGAGCTTCAGTCTCCTCATCCATACAATGAGAGGATGGGCCCCATGATCTCCAAAGACCTTTCCAGCCATGATGATCATGATGATGATGGTAGCTAGCATTGATATGATTTGCAAGACACTTTACAAATATCTCCCAGCAATCTTAGAGAGGTGGGTGCTACAGTTACTTCTATTTTACAGGTGAGGAAACTGAGGCAGGTAGTGGTTAATGACTTGCTCAGGACCACAGGATTGGTGCTTAGGACCATAGATATCTCTGGTCCTGAGCATCTGGATTGGGACTCATCTTTGGGATTGCAGCTCCACCCTTCTTTCCATCCTACCACTAATGGGCCTGTACGAGTCAGGTGTGCTTATGAAATATAGGGATTTCTTGGAAGATAAGAGGCCATACTCACTGATCTCCCAAGCTTTCCACCCCTCATTCTCCCATTTGCCTTTCAGATCATCGACCCTTTTGTGGAAGTTGAGATCATTGGATTACCTGTGGACTGTAACAAGGAGCAGACCCGGGTCGTAGATGACAATGGTGGGAATCGCTTCCCTTCGCTCTCCATCATCCCTGGGTCCAAATGTGGGCCCAGAGCCTGTAGCATCTGCTGTAGGAGAAAATTCCCAAAGGAATAGAGCTCCCTCCCTGACCTTTAGAGCTCCCAGTTGGATTGGGAGACAATGATAGCCATTGCCTCCCTTTCCTTCCTTCCTTTTCTGGTAATGGGGAGAACTAGAGGGGCTCTGAGGGGCATTTGCTTCTCTTTATATTTTTAGTCTTAGGAGTGAGTCTGATAACTTTGCCCAGTTCTGCCTCATTTACACCCAAATCAAGACATTACCATTGATCCTTTTGGAGAACAAAGGACAAAAAGTCTTAAAGCTCTGGGAAAGGGAGGTAACTCCAATGATTTTGAGCAAAGACAAAGCCACTCCTTTTACTGGGGTGGATTTTGGGGGCTGAGGGAATCTTACAGAATTTTGATAGGTGAAAGGACAAGATTAAGGAGAAAGAAAAAGGATAATGTATGGTGAGTCAGAGATGAAACCTGGTTTCTCCTCTGGGCCTAAGTCCACCATGCCTTTCTCTGGCCTGCAGGATTTAACCCTATGTGGGAGGAGACCCTGGTGTTCACAGTGCACATGCCGGAGATTGCACTGGTCCGGTTCCTGGTCTGGGACCATGACCCCATTGGGCGGGACTTCATCGGCCAGAGGACGCTGGCTTTCAACAGCATGATGCCAGGTGAGCTCTCCATTCCTAGGTCACTGGGCGATAGCCAACCCGACAAGCTCGGGCTAAGACACGAATGCAAAGTCAGTGTGGACAATGCTTCTGGCCTCAAGAAGCTTCCATTCTAGTGAAGGGATAGAAGATATAAACAGGCAAATCTGTCAGGATGGATAGAGCCCTAACAACTAGGGCAGGTCAATATTCAGTGGACGGTGTTGTGGGCGTTTCCTCCACCAGACGTCCAATCGCGTGGCCTAAATTGCTCTCAAGTACATAATTGGGAAATATTTAACAAAATAACAAAGAAACTTTTTTAAAATTAACTTAATTCAGAGCACACCGGGGTCCTTATGTACAGTTCAGTGGTCCCTATTTCTGCCTGCCTCCCACCAATGTAGAATGCCCCTCGCCCACATCTGCCTATGCTGTACTTGTCCATGTCTTCTCATAAATTTGTCATGGCGGCTCACTCTACATTCTGAGGAACCATCCTCGAGTTCTTTTGACATTTTTTTTCCCCTGAGGCTAGGGTTAAGTGACTTGCCCAGGGTCACAAAGCCAGGAAGTGTTAAGTGTCTGAGGTAGGATTTGAACTCAGGTCCTCTTGAATTCGAGGCTGGTACTCTATCCACTGCACCACCTGGCTGCCCCAAGTTCTTTTGACATTTTAAGGATAAAATCATCATGGTAGCAGATGATCCTGGAACCTCAAAGCCTTTGTGAGGGAATTATAAGTTGTGGCAGGTGCTGCACTGAGCATGACCAGGCCGGCTCATCAGTGAGGAGCCTTCAGGGAAAAGACGGCCGTACAAAAGTTGTACCCCTGGAAAAGGGAAGCTCCACAAGGGCAGAAACTGTTGCAATTTGGGGATTCTTCCATCCAACACAGTGCCTGGGCCAGAAATAGGCACTTACTGTGGCCTCTCACTTTCCTTCTACTTCTAAATCTTTTTTTACTTGGAAGGGATGGAAGGGCCCTCCATCTTTGTTCACATAGCTGTTAATGACTTCTATGACCTTTGCTTTAGGTTATCGACATGTCTACCTGGAAGGGATGGAAGAGGCCTCCATCTTTGTTCACGTAGCTATCAATGACATCTCGGGTAAGGTATGTACCCTTGGCCACACTATGGAGGTCCTTTAAAAAATCTCGTTGGGATCTGAGCTGTGACCGATAAGGTCTTTCTTCCCAGTGGAGCCCACACAAGGTTGGAGGAAAAGGGAGGACTGACCCACATTGCTAGGCTTGGATTCTTCCTTCGGATGTCCTGGTTTTCAAGCAGGCAGGCCCCCAGGTGGAGGTTGAGATAACAAGCTGGTCAGAGGGTCAGTCAGCAAGACTGACTCTGTGCCAGTCAAGAAAGGCAGAAACAGGCCCTGCCATCAAGGAATCCATATTCCAGTGGAGGAAGCAAATAAATGTGTACAGATAAGATATGGAGAGTAAATGGAAAGTTTCTCCCATGTGATATTCATAATGGAGCTGAGATAGTGTCGCAGTTCAAGGACCCAGTAAACCCTTTGGATCTCCTAAAAATTCCCAGATTCCCAGCTCCTCTTCCTTCCTCAATGGGAGATGGAGTAAAACTTGTGTCCCAAATCCCTGTACCATGTCTCCCTCCACCTAGTTTTACACAAAAAGTTGGGGGGCAATCCACACTCCAGCTTGGGGAGCTGGACTAAAGCTAAAGCATCAGCCCCATCCCTTCTCTGCTCCCTCTGAAGCAGGATCCCCTCTAAGGTTATCCATGTCCCCTGACTGTCAGCTTTCTTAATAGGAGACCCCTTGGGCCTCCCATTCTTAGGCCAGGCCCTAAGTTAAGAGGGGTAAGAGAGTCACATGTTAAGGGAGACATCTGAGAGAACGGAGTTCAGGAGTGAGATTGTCCCAGAGCCAGGTCAGAGCACTTGAGGCAGAGAGATTCTCCTGTATCTCCTTTTGTGTGACTTGTGCAAGCTCTAGGGGAAGGAGAGGCTGACCCCATACAGGAATCAGATCTGGTTGTGGAACAGTGGGAGAGGTCCTGCCCTTCTCTCTCCTTAGTTGTAAACTGAAGGTTAGTTAGACTTCCTGTGAGCTCCATCCCAGCTGCAGAATTCTGCGTTCAAGGATCCCCTCCAAGCTCTGACATGCTATGTCCTAAGGTCAGTTAGCCAATCGGTCAACCAGATTGTATTCAGCACCTTCGATGGACCAGACACTTGTTTAAGCTAAGTGCTGGTGATATTAAAAATTAAAAATGAGGACATTTCTATCCTTAAAGAGCTCCCATATTAATACCCATAATTCTGTACATTCAAGACATAAATGAGTATGTCCCTCCCTGATGACTGTTGACCCAAAGGCCCTTCTGAGAGCTGACATTCTATGCCCTAAGGTCACTAGCTGAACTCTAAAATTCTGTGTTTTAAGGCTTCTTCTAACTCTGTTCTATGTCTGATATATTGTGACATTCCTGAATTCTATATACAACACATATACAATGTATATAACAAAGTCAGGCTATGCAGGAGGCAACAACTTTCCAAAGATTATATAGGAAATGTGGACAGAATGGACTTCAGGCCCCAGAGGTTTGGGGAGGAGGAGCCCTTTTTTATGGTCTCCTTCCCATGGGTGCCCATTTATCCCATAGTTTATATAAACGAGTTGTTATTAGACTCACCAGGCTTTAGACTGAGTAGTTTCTAACCTAGGGGAGTGTGTCCCTGAGGTACGTCCTGTCTCCTACCCCGTCCCAAACCTATCCATTTTTTGAGGTCTCTTGCTGTCTCCCTCCCTCTCCTTTCTCTTCATTTCTCCTTTCCTTGCTCATTCATCTTTTCCTTTCTCTAGAAGAGTCTGCTTATCATAAGGCCTTCTGATCCCTGCTTAGCTAAAGAGATCACTGCCCTTGGCCTAGATTAAGTAATCCTAGTAGAAGTATCTGTCATCTCCATCAGAGGGCCGGGCAGGATGGCTGAGAACAAGTCTGCTCATTCGCCACTGCACCCAGCAGCACCCTGGGAACCAGGGAAGTTTAACGGGCTGAGTGTCTTGTTGAAGACCATTCTCTGATCCCAAATACAGCAGCTTCAGCAGCTCCTGGGTGCCGGATTAAGGGATAAGATGGATTTGTCAGTTTGACTTCTTCTTGATCCAATCAAGGCCTTCATCTTCCCTCCTTTCATCCTCTCCCCTTCCTTCTCTCTCATCTTAACCTTCTTTCCTCTTCCTTTCTTTCTTCCTTCTCTATATACTTCCTTCCTCTTCCTACTTTTTCTCTATTTCCTCTTCCTTCTTTCATAAACCTGACATTCCCTCCATCTCTCCTTCCCCTTCTCTCCTTCTTTCCTTTCTTCTTATCTATTTCTTTTTCTTTCTCTTTCCCTTAAGGCTCCAATCTTCCCTCCCTTTCCCTTTCTAATCCTCTTCTCTTCCTTCTTCTTCTCTCACTCTTCCCTTCCTCTCCCTTCCTCTCCCTCTTCTCTTCCTTCTCTCCCTCTTTCTTTCCTTCCTTAATGGCCCCAACCTTCCCTTCCTTTCCCTTTTTATCCCTCTTTTCTTCCTTGCCCTTCCCTCCTTCTTTCCCTCTTTCCCTCCCTCTCCCTTTCTATTCCTCTTCTCTTTTTTCTTCCCTTACTCTTCCTTTCCTCTCCCTTTTAATCCCTCTTCTCTTCCTTCTTTTTCCTTTCCCTACAGGCCCCAACCTTCCTTCCCTTTCTCTTTCTATCCCTCTTCTCTTCCTTGCTCTTCCTTCTTTTTCCTCCTTCCCTCCCTCTCCCTTTATTTCTCTTCTCTTCCTTCTTCCCTTATTCTTCCTTTCCTCTCCCTTTTATCCCCCTTCTCTTCCTTCTTCTCCCCTTCCCTAAAGACTCCAACCATTCCCTTTTTATCCCTCTTCTTCCTTGTTCTTCCTTCTTTCCCTCCCTCTTCCTTTCTATTCCTCTTCTCCTCCTTTTTCTTCCCTCATTCTTCCTTTCCTCTCCCTTTCTATCCTCCTTCTCTTCCTTCTTTTTCCCTTCCCTAAAGGCCCTAACCTTTCCTCTCCTTTCCTTTCTATTCCTCTTCTTTTCCTTCCATTTCTCTTCCTCTTTTTCTCCTCTCCTTCTCCCCTTCTCCCTGCTTCCTTTCCCCATGGTTCTAACAGCATCCTTCACCCCACCTTTTCCTGAAGACCTTGTCTGCTTGCCCATCCCCTGACCTCACCTGTAGGAGGTCCCCCAACATTCCCCTCCTTCTTGCCTTTCCTCGAGCCCCTCCCAAGGCTGAGTTGGGGACTGTTTTGATTTGCAGGGGCAGGGGCAGGGGAAGGAGGAGGGGATGTTTGGACGGGGCTTCTCCTACCCCCTCCCTTAATTCAGTCTGAGTTCCCCTTTTGCATTCCCCCAACCCTTCCACCTTCCCCTCTCCCATCTCTGAGCTGCTGTCTCATTCCCCTGAGGCCCTTCCTCTCCCTCCCTCAGCTTCTCCCCCAGTCTGTCTTCTTGTCACTCTCTGTCTCCTGTTCCCATCCCAGCCTCAGAGAGATGCGGTGAGAGCTGGGGGAACAGTGGGTGATGGAGAAAAAAACTCCAATAAAAGTAGATTAGAACAGAGGGGCAGTGAGTTTTAGGGGGTGCCTGGAGTCTCAGGTGGCCAGGCACTTCCTCAGACTCTCCAGCCCCCATAAGCTGGGCTCCGGGTCTCTGGGGGGTGTATGATCCCCTGAGTTCCCAGGGGGGCCTCCCTCAGCACCCTGTCTTCAGGAGTGATGGCCAGAGTCATTGTGTCACCCATCTGTGGACACCCTCCTAGGAGGGCAGCCCCTGGGCTGGGTCCAGTTAGATTACAGAGAGCTGGGTTCCAATGCCATCTCAGATGACAGTGACTACACACAGGTCACTTGTTTCTCAGGGACTCGGTTTCCACCTCCACAAAATGAGGGAGCTAGAGGGATGATGGCTCCAAAGTCCAGGGCTCAATTCATGGGTGGGACGGGCCCTGGCCCTGCCTCTCTCATTGCACCTCCCAAGCTCCCGGCTCACATCCGTGTGGCTTCTGTCCCCCTCCCCTGCCCTGTCCCCCCTGTGGTTTCTCTGTGTGGTGGGGCTCTTTCCGGGTGTGCTGACCGACTCCCCTCGTCCCCCAATGTCGTTGCTGTCTGATTTGCCTTTACTCTGTCTGTTTGGTATTACAGTGGGCTTCTCTGCGTCCAAAGTCTCCTTTTAGGAGCAGAGAATGGTTAGGAGCCTTGAAGGTACCCCCCGACCTGTCTCAGGAAGGTGTAGTGACGCTGCGGCCGCCTGCATGCTCTCAGGCTAGCCACCTCCCCCTCCGCCTCCTCATTGACATTTCTGAAACTCCAGCTCATGGATTGTGACATTCCTCCTTGATATGGTGGGGCCATCCGGAGCCCGAAAACCAGCATTTATGAAGCAGGTCCAGGATGGGGGGCCCCGAGGGCTCCCAGTATGCTCTTATCCCCCCTTTCACCTTCCTCTTACCTCTCTCCCTTCTCCCTCTTGCATCCCCTTTTCTTTCTCTCTTCTTCCCCTTTCTACTTTTTTCTCCCTCTCTTTATCCTTCTCTCTCTTCTCTCCCTTACATCTCTCCTTTCTCCTCTTTTTTGTTCAGTCTTTCTCTTTTTATCTCTAATTCTTTCTCTTCTATCTATATATTCCCATCTCTTTTCTATCCCTCTTCTTTCCTCTCTCCTTTTCTCCTTTCCCTCTGTAGTTCTGTCTCTCCAGATTCTTTTTTCTTCCTTCTCCTCTTTCTCTTTCTCTGTCTCTCTCTCCCTCTCTTCTCTGTCTCTCCTCTCCTTTATGTCTGTCTCTGCTTTTATCTTTGTCTGTTTCTCTCTGTGTCTGTCTCTCTCTTGGCCTCTCTGTCTCTGTCTTTCTCTCTGTTTATCTCTGACTTTCTGTTTCTCTACCTCTCCTCTCTCTCTGTCTTATTCTTTCTTTGTCTCTGTATTTCTCTCTGAGTCTCTGTCTCTCTGTCTTTCTGTGTGTGTCTCTCTCTTCTTTCTGTCTCTGTCTTTGTCTCTGTCGTTTTGTGTCTCTGTTTCTGTCTCTTTCTGTCTCTCTGTCTCTGTGTGTGTGTCTCTCTCCCCTTCTCTCTCCTCCTCTCTGTCTGTAGCTGTCTTTTTGTTTCTCTGTCTCTCCTCTCTGTTTCTCTGTTACTGTCTCACTGTCTCTGTCTCTCTCACACATACCCACAGACACATACACATAGACACACACACTTTCTCTTTTCTTCTTTAACTAAAAAAAAAAAATTTATTCAAACATTCTCCCTGAATCCCCACAGTCCAAGTCATTCACCCTGATTGGCTCTTCCATTCAAACCAATGGGAATAAACTCCGGGGGCCACTTTCGTGTAAAGCCCCCACCCTGATTTCCCTCCACCTGGGCATGGGGGTGGGAGTGGAATGTTTCTGCCAAGTTCAAAGCTAACATTCTGGATCTTCTTCTAAATGACTGTCCTGTGACCTCTCACCAAATTTGCACTGGATTTGGGATCTTGAATCAGCCAGCTGATTCAAGGATGATGGCTCCTCGCTCTCCTTGCCTCCAGGATGCTCTTCCTGGAGCCAGCTCTCCCAGGGGTCCTGGCCACACCCACCATCCCATCCTGGGGCAGGGTGGGGGAATGGGGGGGAATTATCGATGTTTTTGTCTGTGATGGGAGTTTGCGGTGTGTGTGAGCGAGTGAATGTGTGAACTTTGAACTTTGCAAGTATTTGCTAAAATCCTGGTTATTCTCATCTCCTAGCAGTAAATCTGGGTACTTGCCAACCTCTCTGGAACGTCTCCAAGCTGATGCTGCCCACTAGGCTTTTGGCCCTCCCAATACGTGTCTAGAACACCAGCCTCTGTGGGCTGGGTGGCTGTGGGCCCTGGCTGATGGCTGCAATGAGCAATCCATACCTGGCCCTAAGCCTTGTTAGGCTTGGCAGTAGGAAAGGAGAGATGGAGGAGGGAGCTGGAGCATGGGTGGGAGGTTTGGCTCTCAGGGATCTCCATGGATGAAACCTAGACCTTCTTCCCTGCTGAGTACACTGGACAGCTCCCTATTGACTCCTAGGACTCAGCCAGTTAGAGGTAACCCAGAAGCCATCTGGTCCAGCTCCTCTCCTGGAAAATATATTCTCTAAATGGTTTTTTGTTTTGTTTTGTTTTGTTTTTATATGCTGAGCTCATCTTTCTGGGAATCTCATGTTAGCTCTAGGAATTGGAGGCTGCAAACATCTCTATGGAAGTAGAATAAGAGCATTAGGAATCCTCAGTTCTCATCCGAGGTTGGCCACAGCTTAACTCCCCTGTGTCACCATGGTTTTTGGACCTCCTTATTCCTACCTATAAAAGGGGGGTGGGGGAAGGATTATGCGCCCCTTAAAGTTTCTTCTGGCCCCAGCCTTCCATGCATCCCTAAGTCTGGATGAAGCTACCTTCAGCTTCGGATTCCCTCCCTTATCTCTGGAGCCCTAGCTCCTCCTCTACAAAATGGATGGTCCAACTCCAATGACCCTAATAAACTGAATTTGAGTCGAGAACACTAGGATCTGGAGAGTGACAGGCCTAAGAGGAGATGTCTCCTGCTTCCTCCCTCCTTCTCTGGGATCTTTCCCTCTTGCCACTTAAAAAACAAAACAAAACACACACAAAAAAAGCAAAAACTCTTCCCCCACCCACCCTGCATCGCTTGCAGTTTCCAGGGCTGGCAAGTACACATGGAATGTTTTTAGGAATGCTGTAGTTCTGCATAGATCTATTCAGCGGGTTGTCCACGGCCTTGAACATGACTGTTATTTTTTTCTCTCTTCAAACCACGAGCTCGGCCCCATTTTGACGAAGCCCCCTAGAACATGGTCTGGGTCTGACCAGAGGAACTTGCTGGTTTTCCTGTGGCTGAGGGGTACAGGCAAGCTGCAAGGTCATGCCATTGACCTCTGTGGCCCCTGCCCTTCTCCCCCTTGCCCTTCTTTCTGAAGCCATGTTCCTGATGAATTTTGGTGACACTGGGAAAATTCAATCCATGCTCACCTTTGCTATGACCTCATAGCCTATAGCCCCCCTAGGATTCCCTCCAGAGGACATGTGGCCTGGGGTGAACCTGGAGTGAAAAGTGGGGGGCAAAATCTGCGGGCATTCGTCAAGAATGGGAAAATCTGAGCCCCAATGCCAGCCATTTTGCTGGCCACATGAGCCCCTGGATTGTCCACGGCCTCCTCACAGGGAGGAGTCCCGCCTCCACCCCAGTGATTTTTAGAGGGGCCATCCTGTAGAACCCAATGCCCTTGCTTTTGCTGTGCCCCATAGAGAGGCTGTCCCGTAGAGATGTTCCTAGCATGGGGACTCTGAGTGGGGGTGGGAAGGGTCATCCTTCCATTCCTAGACCATGGAGAAGGGGGTGGGGGCCTCCTAAAGGATTTTCTGCCTGACTGTGCTCTCTCCCTAGCTCCAGACTTTGTGGGAGCCAGGGAGAGAGACCCTCCCACATTCTCCCCTGAGTTTCAGCACCTTGAGACATCCCTCCGGGCTTCCCAAGGGGGTCGGCTACCAACCGATCCTTCCATCTCCTCCTCCCCCAACCCGGCCAAAGTAGATCCGGCTGAGCGGCTGGCTTCCGTCCGGGTTCCAGTGGGGGATGGGGAATCTCCTTCCTCCTCCTTCCTTCCTCGTCCCCCCCCCCAGAGGTGGGATGGAGGCGGGAGGATGGGGAAGGGCCCCCGTGGCCGCTGTGTATTATGGGGCCCCTCTCTCTTGCAGGTCAAACAGGCTTTGGGCTTAAAAGGCCTGTTTCTCAGAAATCCAAAGCAGGCGTCCCTGGACAGTCATGCTGCTGGGCAGTTCCACAACAGACCCTCCATTAGCGGGCAGCTCCTGCGGCGCACGGCCAGCGCGCCCACCAAGAGCCAGAAGAAGAACAAAAAGGGCTTTCCCGAACTCTCCATGGACACCAAAGAGCCCGGCTCGGAGGGGGCGGGCGAGGACACCTCCCAGCCTCGCTTTGACTCGGAGCCGGAGAGCGCGGCCCTGGTCCCCGGAGGCCTCGGGGAGGGGCCAGGCCGAGGGCCCAAAGGTAAGGCCCAGGGTCCTGGGACGGGGGCGAGCCAGAGCCGCCCGGCCGAGGGCCTGACCTTGAGCGAGCCCACGCGGAGGGCCGAGAGGTTCCAAAACCTGGGCCTTGGCTCCCCGGGGGAGAGGCCGCGGACCCCCGACGGGGCCGGGCCTGCCGGCATGGCGGCCAGCTGCATGAAATGCATGATTGGCACCTGCGAGGGGCCCGAGGTCGAGGGCCAGTGGAGCGGCTGCCAGCCCTGCCCGGGGCCTGGCGGCGGGGAGGCCCCGCAGGCCGAGCAGTGTAGCGGGGCGCTCCCAGGAGCCGGGAGGCCGGGCCTCGGCCCCTGGGGCATCAGCGAGCAGCCCCGAGCCCGCCAGGACTATCCCGCTCCGGGCCCCGGGGGGCGGCAGCAACAACAACAGCAGCAACAGCAACGGCGGCCGCGGAGCCGCCCCGGGCCCCCTGGACGATGCGCAGCCCCCGGGCGCGGGCAGGAAGAGCAGACGCTTGTCTAAATGCCTCGGGGCCAGGTGGCCGGGAGGGAAATACGGGAGCGCCGTGAACCTGGTTACTGCGGCCGGTGGCCCCGCGCCCTGTGACTCCAGCAGCCTGGAGAGCCTCAGGGGGCCCGACAGTGCCCGCAGATCCGGGGGCACCTTGCAGAGGGAAATGAATGCTTTGTTTGTTCAAAAATTGGAGGAGATTCGGAGTAAATCCTCTCTATTCTTTACTGGTAAGACTAGATTTTCTTCCCCCTTCCTGGTCCGTCCGAAGCGCTCCCCCCGCCCCCTCTGTGTCCGTCTCCATCACTCCCCATCCCCCCTCAGCATGGCCTGGGGGAGAGCGAAGACGTTTCCGTGTGGCTTCTTCGGGATGGGGGGGTCCCTTTTCTTTTTCAGTGTGTTCTGTACCAAAGTTGGCTCCTTACCTCTGCCCTCGTCCTTAGTCTCCCCATAAGTCATCCTGTTCTTTGAGATCATTGTCATCCTTCTGTGGAAACCCACGTGGAATCACTTTAATGTAGGATTGACCAACCAGAGCCCTGAGATTGGGGCGGGATGGTCACCGGGCTCCATTCTCGGGGCCCTCCCTTGATACTTCCATCCTAGGAGTCTTTTCTTCAAGGCTCCATGGCCAGATCTCCCCTCCAAAGCTCCATTTCTCTCCCTTCCAAGCTCCCTCCTTGGGACCCTCTCTTCAAAATTCTCTCCTTTGGACTTTCCCCTTTTTTAGGGCTCCATCCTCAAAGCCTTCCTTTCTGTTTTCTTGAAAAGTCAGGCCCCAAGGGAATAACTGAGATTTGTAAATGAGGCTCTGCTCTGGGTCACTGACCCACATTTCTAGGCAGAGGGTTCTGGGAGAAAATTCTGTCTCTTAATGAAAGTTGTCAAACTGAAGGGATTTAATAAAATAAGGCGTCTTGGCTCTTTGGGCTTAGATTTTTCCCCATTCGGTGCAACAACTTGAATCAATTTTACTTTCTCTTCCTCTCAGGATCCAGGACTTTGTGACTGGAGCTGCCTTGCCACCCACAGAGTTTTTAGAATTAAAAAAAAAAAAAAAAAGTTTTACATTGAAATGGGAAAGAAAAACCTCAAAACATAACAATGTATTTCCTCTGCAGATTTGCAGGGTTTTTTAATAATAGCTTTTTATTTTGCATCAAAATCCACGCAAAGATAATTTTCAATGTTCATCCTTGCAAAACCTTGTATTCTGATTTTTTTCTCCCTCCCTTCTCCTCCCCCCTCCCCTAGATAGCAAGTAATCCAATATAGGTTAAACAAGACACGCAGTTTTCGAAAGCATCTGAGCTGTTTTTGTTTAAATTTACTAAGGAAGGAAAAAATAGTCCCTTTAGATTCTACATTGGTCCTCAAACTTTTTAAATAGGGGGCCAGTTCACTGTCCCTCAGACTGTGGGAGGGCCGGACTGTAGTAAAAAACTCACACTCTATCTCCTCCCCTCAGCCCATTTGCCATAACTTGGAGGCCCCATAAAGGTCCTCAGCGGGCCAAATTTGGCCCTCAGGCTGTAGTTTGAGAACCCCTGCTTTAGAAAATGGTGGTCTAGTTCAACCTCCCACCCAGAGGAATCTCCTCTGCCATGGCCTTGCTGTAGGATACTTGTGGGAGCTTGAGTAAAACATGTCTCATGGAACCTCAGTTGCCCTTTTTGTAAAAGGAGTGACAATACTGGCAATTTGTAAATCTTGTTTTGCAGTAGAAAAGTGATTGATTTGATGATCCAATCAGTCTCCCTTTCCAACAGTGTTCTAGCTCACTCCCCCCACCTTGAGGCTGGCTGTATCAAGTTCAGAGAATAGAAATATGTCTCCTTAGACCCTTTCCCCACAAATTTTAATTTTTCCCTCTGGGCCAAGCAGACGGAATATAATTCCTCTTGTATATGATGTTCCTTCAACTAGCTAAAGACAGATTCTTGCCCTCTCTCCCCCCTCCCCCCTTGTCGATTGTGACCTTGCATTGGTAGAGGTGAGGACACATTCCCAAAGTTCCACCAGCCACGGACGTCCGTGGAGCTGAGGGCTTCTAGGATTGTTCACAAATGTGGGATAGAATAATTGAAGAGGAGCTGGATCAAGAGGTGGAGAGTTGGGGTTCTCCTCCCTTTCCTCAAATTCCCTGGGAACAGTCCCAGATTCCTTCTCCCTGCTACTCTGGTTCTATCAACTCTTATTCTTAGAACCCGGTATTTTAGTGTTTGTCGCCTTCTACTTTCTCCTTGTGCTTTATCATATTCCGGGTTCCTGACCTTCTCTTTCCCCTGAGGGCTGCTCTCTCAGGCTGCAGAGGGGAGACTAAAAGCCACCACCACATGGAGAAGATGATGTATAAGGCGAGCATTTCATACAATAAAACTTCCCTTGACTACCTGGAGGCAAGCAATCTTGATCCCATTGTGGAGGGGAAAAAGCACTCTCACCTGCAGAATCAACACCATTCACAGCACACTCAGTACAGCTTCCTTTAATCCGGCTGGACTGGGAGATGCCCTCCCCCTTCCCCACCCCCACCCCCACCCCCTCCCCATCCTTCCCTGACCGGAAGCAAGGAGTGGGAAATCAGACCTCACAGCATTTTCTTTGCTGCTCAGGGCACCCTGTTGAGTCAAATCAAATATACCTTTCTGTGTCCAAAGTTTGGAAAGTGATGAGCTGATGGAAGCCAGGACTCCTGATTATTTACACCCCAAGTTTGACGACCCAGAAACTGGGGGGAAGGCCTGTGTATTACATTTAATTGGTCCTGTGGCAGTTTCATTATAGGGAACATTTGTTAAACTTAAAAAATAAAATTAAAAACAACTCATCAGTGCTCTGGTTGGGCAAACTTTTCCAACTACAGGGAGGGGCTTTGATAAAATCCCTCACTGCGATTCCTGCTTCCCTTCATCCCCGTCCTGCCTCAGTTTCCCACTTCTGTCTCACCCTCCCGACTAATTATGCTTTTCCCGTCCACATGCATACCTACCTCTGTAGTTAAGAATTGAAAGGACAGAGAGATTTTAAGGTAACTCACCGAGACTCTTCCCCACCCCCCTGTCCCGGACGTTTGCTCTCCCCGCACACCCGAGCAGCCCTTGCTTAGGCTCTTGAAAGTTCTGGCCCGCCAGTGCCATGTCTGACCACAGGGTCTCCCCCCGCCCTGAGCATGCTGGGCAGATGGGCCTGGAAGCGCGGCTGTAGTAGTTTCCAAATCCCCAGCCTGGAGGGGGTTGTGTTCAGCATGGGATTCTCTTTGAGCACGCTGGAATTGTGTGTTTGTGGGGGGGGTGGGGGGGGACACGCACTCTTGGCTGCAAGGGGTGAGGGAGGACCCGAGAGGACCATGCAGGACGGGGAGGATGGAAGCCTCCGAGGGTTGGCTGCGGTCCCTCAAACCCTCCCCCGCCCGCATCCCGCCTTCCCCAGGCTCTGCCTTGGTTGCCAGCCTCACCCCCTGGGGTGGGGCTCTCGGAGGGCCGGGCCCTGCGCGCTCCCGTCTCCCACTCCCCCACTGGCCTGACGCTGTCCTTCTCTCTCCAGATGGCCGCCCGTTCTCCATCCAGAGATCTGTCTCGTCTTTGTACAGCCTCGAAACCATCGCGGAGGAGCCGCTCGTTGCCAAGGAAACACCATCCCCAGCTCCCTGCCCCCCTCTGCCCCCCGCCCCCACCAGCGACTCCGAGGGAGGGTCCCGTGGCTCTGCGGGCTCGGGCTCTGCCACCCCTCTGAGCTCCCCCTCCCCGGGTAGGCCAAGGACCTGTGGCCCGGGTGGATTAACTGCTCCGGGGCCCCACCCCACTGAAGAGCGGCCCGAGGGCGGAGAACGGGAGTCCCGGGGGGCGCCGCCCACGCCCCCGGCAGGCCAGGCCTTCCTTCCGCACCCCTCCCCCCGAGCGGAGGAGCCGGAGGGGGCAGCTCGGCGGGCAGGGCGCACAGGTGACCCCCCGGCCCCCCGCCGGCCTGTGGGTTCCGTCCCCCTGCGCATGCCCCCGGCCCCGGCTCGGGCCCTGGCCGGCCGGCCAGCCGTGGTGAGGAGGGCCAAGAGCGAAGGCCAGGTGACCTTTGACCACCTGGTGGCGCGGCGCGCCCCGCCTGGCCAGTCCCCGGCGGCCGCCGTCTACTCGGACGCCACGGGCAGCGACCAGCTTTGGAGCAAGTTGGAGCCGGGCAGCCACCGGGACAGCATGTCCTCCTCGTCCAGCATGTCCTCCAACGACACCGTCATCGACCTCTCCATGCCCAACCTGGTGAGGAAGAGCCTGCCCAACCTGGGGAGCCTGGCGGGCAGCCGGGAGAAGCTGGGGGGGCTGGCGGCCCACCAGGGCCCCTGGCCGCACTCGGCCGCGTCGGGCGGCGCCGACCTGGCCCTCGTGACCAAGAGCAAGTCCAACCCCAACCTGAGGGCGGGGGATGGCCCTCCCGCCGGCCCCCGACGAGCTGCAGCCCCGGCCCCTGGCCCGGAGGCCGGAGGACGCCCTGGCCTCGCTCCGCCGCAGGCCCACGTGGAGCCGCCTGTACATGGAGGGCCTCCGGGCGGAGGGGGCCTGCCTGCGGCCCCGAGCCCAGGACGCGGGGGCCGCGGCCAAGTCCAAGAGCCTGGGCGACCTCACGTCCGACGACTTCGCCCCGGGCTTCGAGAGCACCTACCGGAGCATCAGCCGCAGCTTCGGCCCCCGCGCGGCTCCGGCCGCCGGGCCGGGGCGGCCCCCGGGGGCCAGGCTTCAGGCCGGAGCCCGGGACGAGCTCACGGAGCAGCTGAGGAGGCTGACGGGCTTCCAGCAGGCCGGGGACATCACGTCCCCCACCAGCCTGGGGCCGCGGAGGACGAGGACGAGGACGAGGGCGCCGCGGCCCCAGCCGGCCCGGGCCCCGGCTTCCTCCGCCGATCTTCCTCCCGGAGCCAGAGCAGGGTGCGCTACATCGCCACGAGGGCGCGCAGGCCCAGGAGAGGCAGCGGCTGCAGGGGCTGGGGGTCCAGGGCCCCCTGGAGGAGCGGGGCAACCCCGAGGGGGCCTGCTCGGTGAGCAGAGAGGCCTGCGTGGACTCCCTGGCCCGGCTGATACCCCCATCCAAGCTCGCCCCGGGCCTCCTCGAGGATTCGCACTCGGGCCCCGTGCTCTTGAAACTCTAAGCCCAGAAGACCTTGTGGGGGGCGAGGGAGGGAAAGGAGAGAAAGCACTTGGCTTTGTGTGGGCTCTTCCTCGCGCGGGTCCCGCCCCCCCCCCCCCCCCCCCCTGTCACTCGGCCCTCCTCTGGGCTCCGGCTGGGGCTGAGTGGCGGAGCGGGTTCGGAACCCGTCCCTCCGGCCTGGCCGACGCTCGGCCTTCTCTGTGCCAGCCCCCCCTCCCCCGCCCCGCCCCTGTTTCTCCGTCCAACCTGCCCAGCCCCGTTGCCCCGGCCCCTGGCTGCGATCCCGCATGCTGACACTCCCCCTCCCCAAACCCGGCCCGGCCCGCCCATCCCCCACAATCTGCCAGCTCCCAGGCCTCGGAGGTGCTCATGCTGCAGTCAAAGCAGGAGGGAGGAGGACGTGGGGCTCTGGACCTCTCCCACTGGGGCCCCGGCGGGGGGCAGCCGCCCTCCAGCTCAAATACGGGGAGGGTTTGGGCTGGGGGGATGCTCCCCACAACGCTGCTGTACATAGCGCATGGAGGGGAAGCCCTCCGTGCTTGCACTGCCACGCCAGGGTTTTCATGTGTTTTAAAATGAAATTATATACATATATGTATTTAAATTTTTAGACCCACAGATAGAATACGAGAAATGATATCCCAAATGCTCCTTCTCCGTTTTTACCTTTGTTTTTAGCCTCATGTGTATTTACTTACACATGCATGTGTGTGTGTGTGTACGGAGTGTGTGTGTGTGTGTGTGTGTGTGTGTGTGTGTGTGTGTGTGTTCAGGACAGTGAGAGAGAGGCTATGAAGCCACCAGCCCTTCTGGGTGGGAAAAAGGTCCGAAGGGGCTTCCAAGCCCACCCTAGTCCCAGGAGAAGGCAATCACTTTCCCCTTTCCCCTTTTTACCCATCTTGTTTTATTTGTATAAGAATTTTCTCTGTACATGGAAACATTTTAAAAAACCTATTTGTAAGCTCCTGAATGACTCCAATAAAATGCATTCAACCTTTTGGGGTTTCTGACTTCTTTTGCCTGTAGCTGGGCTCGGGGTTCTGGCCTTTGGCCACTCGTCCCCCTTCTCTCGGGGACCTGAGCTGGGCTGCTGAGCCGAGCTAGGTTTTGGGCCCTGCACTGGACTGGCCGGGCTGGGGACTCCGCTCTGGATTGGCTTTGGTGGGATTCCTCTCTGAGCTGAGCTGAATTTGCTCCCCGTTAGATTGGGGGGGGAAGGTCTCTTCTCGACCCAGTTTGAAGTTCCTGGGGCTGGGAATGGCTCAGATTTGAAATTGAGCATTATTAGACTTTGGCCATGAATGCCGGACTCTGGGCCAAGAGTATCCGAACTCACTGATTTGGGGTTCAGTGCGGGACAGAGCTCTGTAACTGTGGTCATCACATGTGACAGAATTCAAAGTCATTTGGCAGCCTAGAAATAATAGCACTAACAGGAAGAAAAATTATTTAAAATAGGAAACTTGCAGGTGTTCTCTTAGTGGAGGTACAGACCCAAGGTAGTCCCCCCCTCAGGACCATGTCCTGCACCTTCCTCGTAGCCGTGGCTTCCTAGTATTCTGGCCTCTTTTCCCTCTAAATTGGGTTTATCTTAAAAGATTGGCTTGGACCTCATTTCATACTTCCTGCCCTGGATACAGTTGGCAGCCATGGCTCCAGGAGTCCAATTGTCTGGGCTTCAGGCTCAAGACCAGGCTGGATCATGTTGGAGTCTGGGTTCAATGGGGTGGGCTGACCTGGGTTCAGCTGAGAGGCAAGTTGGATTATTGATTAGGTGGGGAGAAAAAGATGTACAAGGCAATGAATTTTGTCTACAAAAACAAAAACTATAGTCCCCATCAGAAGGAGTCTGCATTTTACATTACAAATTATGAATAAGTTGTTAGCCATCCTCTGTTCAAGGGCCTCCAAGGAGGGTGATGGCTGGGGAGAAGCCCAACCACTCTCAAGGAGCAGCCCACTCCACTCATTTATAGAAATACGTGCCTCAGTTTGCTGCTTTACACCTTGTACCCATTGCACTTAATTCTGTCCTCTGGGAGGGAGGGCAGGGTTATCAAGCAGAACAGGACTCTTCCACATCCTAGCTCTTCAAGTATTTAGCTATCCTGTGTTTGAGTTTGGATTTGCCTATCTAACTATTGTTTCTCTTTAGCAGAAAAGTTCTTGGAGAAAAGGGAGTTCCATTTGCATTCAGAGAGGACTATGGGAACTTGAATGTGGATCACAACATAGTTATTTTCACTTTTATTGTTGCTTGTTTTTTTTTCTCCCTTTTTTTTTCCTTTTTGATCTGATTTTTCTTGGGCGTGATAAATGTGGAAATACATTTAGAAGAATTGTACATGTTTAACCTATTTTGGATTACTTGCTGTCTAGGGGAGGGAGGGAGGAAAATTTGGAACACGACATTTTACAAGGGTGGCTGTTGAAAATTGTCTTTGCGTGGATTTTGAAAAATAAAAAGCTGTTATTTAAAAAGAGCGACTAGGGAGTTTCCTTATTTTTTAGGCTTATGTTGTCAGTTTATCAAGGTACCTGTCTGGCTGATGGAGGAGGTGCTGGATAAATATGCTTCGGATTGAACTTGAATTGCTCCAAGGCCGAGGCTCCGGGATTCTGAGCCTGCCTATCAGTAGTTCTGGGGGACAGCAGGAGATATTCTGGGCTTCTTTTTCCCCACAGGACTCTGTTTTTGATGGCACTGGCCAGTATTGCCTCTTTTCATTCTGCAGATGATGTTGGTGGGAGGGGGCCCTGGAAGCCCCGCCCTTTCATCCCCTTGTGCCCAGAGGAGCCCCAGAATCTGGAGTCCTCAGATTCAGGTTTGGGCCCTGGCTGTGGCCTGGGCCTGTTGGGTGCTCCTAATTAGGCAAATGACCCTGTCACTGAGCCAGAACTGCCCTCCAGGCTCTCCAAGGACCCTCTTCTTCAGGGCTGGGTTTCAAAGCCATGATTTCCCAGAGGGCCTTAGAGGATCCAAGGAGGCCTAAGCCCTTGGTTCCTGGTCCCCAGGCCTTCTACTGTTTCTTAAAGGTATCACTGGGGGGGCCCACATCACTGGCTCCTGAGGGGAGAGGGCGGGGATTAGAGCAAAGGCAGGCCCTGAGCTGTGCTGGTTCTGAGGGACAGGAAATGAGCCGGCTCTGCTAGGCCAGGAGCCTGAGGAGGAGGTGGGGATGTTGGGGGATGCTGAGTTTCAGGCCAGTGGGGGAATCGATCCCCGAGGCCTGAGCCCCCTGCCCCAAGGGCTCCCTGAGGAGCAAGACCTTCTGATGTCCTTGGCCAAGGACTGATGCTCCCCACCCCGACCTTTCTCCCTCATCTGTAAAATGGGGACGTTTTCTAAGGCTGGAGGGAGAACCGAGGTTGGGATTCACCTTGTTTTTCTGCAGCCTCTTGGGCCTTTGAGAGTCGGGGGGGATCCCGTGTGTGAATGGAGGGGGCAGGTCTGTGGGTCCAGGCCCTAGCAGGAGCCAAGCCCAGAGCAGGAGGATGGGCCCACGGCAGGAGGGAGGCTGGCACTCCTGTCTGCCACCCCTGGAGGCACGGCCTTCCTTAGCCAGGACCCCGGGAGCTCCAGGCCGGCATGCGCGCCCCCTCCCCCGCCTCCCGCCCAGCTCTCTGCCTGTTGAAGGGTCACTGAGCCACAAGAAAGCCCACATGGGGTCCTCCAGATGAGCCCAGGGACGGCCACTTCAGGCAGTAAAACACTGACCACGGCAGCCGGCCGTTCCAGGGCCACTGAAGGTCCTCAAAATGCCTCCCAGGCCCCTCATTTGGGATCAGTGAGATGGCCCGGCTCCCCACAGAGCAAGCCACCCAGCCAGGCTCGCCGGCGTCTCCCGAGTGCCACCTGGTGGCGCTTTAGGGAAAGTCATCTGTGAGACCTGCACTGCCCGCCCCAGGAGGCCCCATAGCCCAGGCAGACAGGCCCCAGGGGCCCCGAGCTCCTAAACTGGCACAACGAACACTCCTCAGCCCAGGGCTGGGCTCAGATTCTGAAGCAAATGCAGCCCATGGCGGGACTTGGGCCCCAGGGACTGGAGGCAGAGGCAGGGAGGTTCAGGAGACTGTGGCGGCCCCGAGTCCTGCCTCGAACGGGGGCAGCCTCCCGAGGAAAGCTCCCGTCCTGCACCGCGTGCCCCACCGGGCCTTCTGGGGATGTGGGAGGGAGCTGCTGCCCCCGGAGCTTCCTCAGTGTCTGCTGACCAGAAGGTGGGGGCGGGAATGCCAAGGAGAAGCCCCGGGGGGAGGCGGGCAGACCTGGCGGGCAGCGAGGGGCCTGGAGGGCTCAGGAGGAAGCGGGCAGCAGGGAGGGAGGAGGGCCAGCGGGGATGCTCCAGGACGGGCCGCTGAGCATCCTGGGGGAGGGGCCCAAGAGCATTTCCTCCGTCCCCCTCACTGAGCTCTGGGCTCTACTCCGGAAGATTCCAGGTCAGGGCTTCTTAACTCAAAACTCTGAACTTGCCGCTTCCACAGTTGGGTGACAGAAGGAGCACCACGAGGGCAAATCGCCCGGCGCCAAAGGCAGGTACCATCCAGCCAGTACCGGCTGCTCTGGGTGCTGGGGACCCTGCCCACTTCAGAGTCGGAGTTCCTGAGTTCCTCTTTCTACGCCCGGGTCTCAGGTCCCTGCCCAGAGGTGATTGCCCCACACCTTTGCTCCTCAGGACTGGCTGCCAGTGGGCAAGGTCACCCATCTCCAGGTCCATCTGGCCCCAAACCGCTCACCACCTGCAAAACGGGGGAGCCATGGGGGGTCTCTGGCATTGCTGGGTCATCCTTGGACTTCCTGTCTCTTAAATGTTGGCATGGAGAAGTGGACAGAATAGTCCCAGCAGCCAAGACCACCCAAGGAGGCCCTGTGTTCCAGGCCGTAAGGTACAGGGGGCCCAGAGGCATCCGGAGGGCAGCGGTCACTCCTTGGGAATTCTGGACCAGGAAATCATGGCGAGGGTGGATCTGGCTTTAGTCAGACCCACCCCGACCACATCCAGGCTGTTAGATCCTGGGCAAGTCAACTTCTGGGAGCCCCAGCTGCTCGCTGAGAGCCGTGCCAGTGTCTGAGGGAGCCCCCGCCACTCTCTGGGGAGCCCCAGCTGCTCGCTGGGGGTCTCAATCCCTTGGTGACTCCAGGCCCCCTCCTTCTCTCAAAGCTCCCTGTGTCACCATCTCTCCATCTCATCCTCTGCCCTCCCCCTTCTCCTTTTTCCCTCAGTCTTTCCCAGAGTCCCACCTTCTCATCAAGTGACCAAAGCATCTAAGTTCCAGCTACAGTGTTCCAGCGAATAGCCTGAATGTTCTTTTAGTGACTTCTTTCCTGTCCAAGGGACTCTCAAATGTCTTCTCCAGGACCAGAATTCAAAAGCGGCAGCTCTCGGGGTGCTCGGCTCTCCTTGGAGTCCAGACGGCCTCGCTCCCGGAAAAGCCAGAGTTCCGACTGCCCAGACGTTCGTCTGCTTCTTAGGAGGCTGTCCAGATCTGCCACGGCGCTCCTTCCAAGGAGCAAACAAATGTCTTAATTTCATGGACGCAGTGATCTTTGAGCCCAAGAACATAAATCCGACTCTGCTTCCACTTCTATTTGCCAAGAAATGATGGGATGGGCTGCTAAGACCTCACTCTTGTTTGCTATCAAGCTTCAATGCAGCGTTTACACCCCCCCCCTTTCACCCTCCCCCTTTCCTCCTCATCAAGAGCAATTGGGGCTCTTCTTGGATCTCTGTCATTAGAGTTCATCTCCGAAGTTGCTGATGATTCCCCTTGATTCTGGCTTTTGATTCATTTGGTTTCCCCGGCAGCTAAGTTAAAGCGATTGCAGCCTGTCCTGCTCCCTTTTTCATCGCGCCCCAATCAGCTATTCCTGTCTGATTCTGTCACTCTTCGGCCCTATGGGGCAGGCAGATGACCTGCTACTCCCATTCCTCGGAGGACTTGCCAGACTTTGTGGCGACACTGATGCTTTTCCTGGAACTCCCTCGCTTTTACCACTACGTGGCCAATGTTGGCAATGTGGCCTGCGGTTCCTCGGCCTCTCGGAGCCCGGCTGGCTCCCATGATCCTTGGTTCGCACGGCTGGGGGGTGAAGGGATGCAGCTGTTGAGGAATGGGAGGCCTTCCTCGCCTCTAGCCTTTTGCGGCCCGGTGGCCACTGCTGCGTTTTCCAGACTTGTCGTGGACCAAGCGCAGCTTTCACAGCAGCATCCTTTGGGGTTTTAATTAGCTGGGCGAGGATTACCCCCCCCCACCTCCATTAGCCCTGTTAGCAATGCTTCCGAAGGTCCACTGCCCTCTAAGACTGGCAAGCCCCAAGGAGCATGGGTAAAGGAGCTACTCCAGGCGCTCCTGACACTAACCCCTCCCCATTATAACTTCCCATTCCATACTGCTTTCTGGCGGCAACGCACTGCTCCACCGGCAAACGGAGGCAGGCCATACCAAACTTATAAAATCCGAGAATATCTAGGCTTTTCGGAAATCCTGCCTTCTGGCCTGGCTAAGTCCCCAGGGATCACCTCCCCACAAATATGAGGCTCCAACAAAGAAAAACCCCATGTCATTTACTGGATGGGCCAGAATTTTGTAGGACCACCGATTCACAGGAGGCCGGGGCCTCGCTTTACAAAGTGGGGAGCAGGGTCCCGGCGAGGGAGATGATTTGCTTGAGACTGACTGGGTCCAGAGGCCCTTGGGACTCATCCTTTCATTTTATAGTGGAAGAGGCAGGAGCGGGCAGCAGAACCGGGATTCCAAAGGCTGCATTCACCACAAGCAGACACGATACACTGGATTCAGGCTGTAAGGGCCAAGCTGTGTTCGGGACAATTTAAGGGCAAACAATTTAGAGCTAGAAGACCCTGGGGGAGGGGTCTGATCCCATTCCACTTCTGGCTGGATGTCGCCCAAGGAGAAACTCTTTAGACAATGGGTCCAAATCAGAACTCTCTTCAGGGCACCCCCATTTGCTCTCATGGGCAGGGCCACAGTGCAAGGGCGGCTTGGTCCTAACAGTTCTAACTCAACATCCCACACTAAAGTCCTTGTACTTATCTCTCAAACTGCCTCCGTTGCCTTCCAGAGGCCAGCGAGATTTCCCCACACAAGCCACTCCCCTGCTCAAGAAGTTTCAGTGGCTCCCCAGTGCCTGCGGCCCCTCCATTGGTCCTCTAAAGTCTTCTTCTGTCTGGCTCCAACTTCTGTTCCTGGGCTGATCTCTCATGACGGCCCTCACACATTCTGCGCTCCACCCAGGGGACCCAGCGGCTGCTTCTGTAGGACATGTTAGCTCCCACCTCCATGCCCTTGAGTGGGCTGTTCCCCCAGCCTCAGCTTCTTCCACAGAACAGCCCAAGTGCCACCTCCTGAAGGTCATTATTACCTCTGTGTGTTTGTGCTGCTTCCCCCCAGCAGAATGTGGGCTCCCTTAAGACAGGGAGTCTTTCATTTATTATTATTATTATTATTGTTATTTTTGTGTGTGTGTGTGAGAGGCAGACAGAAACAGAGACAGACACACAAGAGAGGGAGAGACAGAGAAAGAGAGAAAGGCAGGTCTGCTCCAGAGCCACGTGGAAATGGCTGTTTCCTTGTTCTGTGCTTGGATACCACTTCCGCCTTTGAAGGCTATTAAGCAGTTAAACACGAATCGGGGCCTGGGAGATGTGTGCAAAGTAGTCCCTGCCGTGCAGGACACGCTCTGTCTCAGTCACGTGCGTCAGGCAGGAGATTTCTCCCCAGAGGAATGCCCAGGAGGGGCTCGCCCTGCCCTGCTCCTCCTCTCTTCAGCTGGAGGTCGGCTAGGGGACCCCACCAAGATGCCCTGGAAGGCGCAGGTTGTAAATGGCCCTGCTGCTGGCCAGGCCCAGTAAAAGGAACATGGTTACTCCCAGTCTGAGCTCCCACCACGGGCGCAGCATGAACACCGATGCAGGGCCTGGAAACCAAGGGCCTCCGTGGCTCGCTCTGCCGGCACCATCCGAAGAGGGTCTTGGGGTTTCCCCAAAGCCCAGGATAACGTGAGAGAAAACAAAGCCTGAAAACTAGGAGCCACACGGGCCGAGAAAGGCCTGTAAGGCCGGCTTCGCCTAAAGGAGCAGACACGCAAAAGCAACTCCAAGCTCTTTAAAAACTCTATTTGGTACGGGCCATTTGACTGCTGGCGTATTTTAGTCAAAGATAGATATATATATTTTAGAAAGTCTCTTTAACATTTAAATATATTTCAATATGAATGTCTCACAGAACAAAAAAAGTCAAGTCTTTCCATCACAAATACTGCAGCATTAAAATAAACACTTACCAAAATAAACAATATGAGTGATATACATATATATACGTTTGTGGGTATAGTCTATCGAGTTAGTCATATTGTCGCTTTGAGTCACAAAAGCACAATATAAATACAGAATCTGATTGGAATTCCATTTCCCCTGTTGTAATAAAAATACATTCTTTACCACTGACAATAAAGCTAGTGCAAGTGTAGGGCGGGCAGCCCCCTTGGCCCCCGAGGGGCTCCTCACTTGGCTGGGACTTCGTACTTGAAAATGACGCTGAAGAGCCGGCCCCCCAGCCGGTCAGCCAGCCACGAGTTCTTGATGACGGCGAGCTTGAGGCTCTCGCAGCACAGGGCCGCGTAGTAGTTGGTGTGGATGGCGCGGCCCATGCCCTCGATGACCACCAGGTCCGTGCCGCGCTCCCGGACCAGCACGGCCAGCCCTTTGTCCAGACGGCTGCAAGGAAAGAGGCGTTCGGTGAGCCGGGCGTCCCCCGTCACTCGCAGAACTGATGTTAAAGTGACAGTAAGAAAGGGGAGGTAACCGTCCCCCTCCTACCAGACGGGCACAGCCCGCGCTGCCTTTTGTATAGACAGCGTATCCTTCCTTGGGAGGGAGCTCCTCCCTGGTGACTGCCATCTTAGGGAACTCCTAATAGAGGGACCCCTTGCACTGATAAAGGTCAGCGATCCCTCTCTGAGCAGAGTCAGTGAAGTCACTTTAATTCATTAAGCATTTTTCAAGACCCCAGTACTCTGGGGCAATGAGTGGTACAGGGGAAGACTCATCTTCCCAAGTTCAAGACTAGACACTCACTGGCTGTGTCACCCCGGACAAGTCACTTGACCTTGCTTGCCTCAGTTTCCCCATTTGTAAAATGAGTGGAGAAGGAAATGGCAAGCCCCTCCAGCATCTTGGCCAAGAAAACCCCAAAAGAGATCAAGGAGAGTCAGTTGTGACCGAACCACCCAAAAATATATATCCTAGGAAATACGCTGGGTCATGGGAAACAGCCAGCTCACACTGGGGGGAGGGAGAAGCCGAAGCAAAGCAAAATGAAGTCATTTCATGGGCGGGTTCTAAGAACTGGAGGTAATGGGGGGAGGGGGGAGAGTGTCTCATGGATGGGCCGGCACAAGAGCAGAGCCATGAAGGCCACTGGGGGAGAAGAGGGAGTCCGCCGGGCCCTGCCCACTGTCCCCAGGATGGCAGAAGCAGGACTTCAGCCCAGGCCTGACTCCCTAGCACAATTTCTGGTTGGCAAATAGATGCGTCTCATTAGAAAGCGCCCGGGCCCAAGAGCTGCTTCTTGCAGCATTCTGCTGGGCAGCCTGGCTACCTGGGACTGGCATCTTAAAATAAACCGATGCACAAGCTGGAAGCTGGGAACTCCAACTGGGCCTGTCTGGGGGTGAAGCTGCCCGGCACGAGGCTGGCCCCTCCAGCAGATGCTGAGGTAGGCCCCGTTCACACTGCCGGCAAGAACGTGGCCGTTCTAGCGATGGTGGGGGGAGGTGATGGCCCTTCTGCCTCAAGCTGGCAGATGAGGAGGAGCTTTTCCCAAGTCTGGGTAAGGAATCCACCTTCTTGTCCATCCCCACATCAGTGAAGGGAAGCCCCCCTACCTGGGCATTTCCACGGGTGCCTTTATACCCAATGGGACAGTTAGACAAGAGGAGCTGCCGGCTGCTGCCTTTGTCCCTAATGCCCGCTGCACAATGTGGGGGAGAGGCTACCAACTGGCACAATCTGTCACGGTCATAAGGATGCTTTGGGAGGTACCCCGAAGAAGAGCCGCCCAATGGATGGTACCAACACACCCCCTTTCCACGCTGTGCCCACGCGCGGCTCCTTCTGCCCCCCCACCCCTCATAGCCCTCCTTTTGCCACCTGTCTGCCGGAGTTCCCAGATTACCTCAGATCCAAGCATGGCGAGCTGGAGCCCGTCTGCACCAAAAGCAGCTTGTCCTCCTTCAGGGCACACCTGGGGGAGACACAACACAGGCGTTGAGCCCCACAAGGGCGCACCCCCGGGCCCGCGCACCCCCGGGCCCGCCCACCCGCCGGGAACCCCCGCAGGACGAGCTCACTCACTGGATGAGGGGGTCCATGGCCGCTATCCGCTCGGTCACTATCAGAGACTCATTGTAGGTCACGTCGTTGAGGGCAGGTCCAGAATTACAGGCTAATATGACCTGGGGCGAAAAGGGCCACTGTCAGCACTGGAGCGGGCACTGGCCCAGAGAACAGGGCTACGGGGCTCCCGCTCTGGCTACGGCGTGATGGGACGTTCAGGGACAAAGCTAAGCAGGTGAGAGCGCATGTCCTCAGGCAGCCCCCAAGCCTAACACCGGGGAGCAGAAAGGCCCAGCGGCTGGCTGCCCCATGAGGCGCCTTAACCTGCTACAAAACAAAAAAGCCAGAGTGATCTCAGGCCCCTGCTAAGGCGGGGGTCTGCAGGCCCCCCCACTCGCCACGAGGGGCTGACTTCCCACGCTAGGAGCCCCGGTCACCTCAGTCTCGGCAGCTAGACTCCTGGTAGGGAGTGACATGTCCCGGTCTGGCCAGAGAAAAGGTCCCGGTACTGGGCGGCACACACTCACCTCCGTTCCTCTAGAGAGTAGCTCCCTGACAAAGGGGAAGACTCCCAAAATGATGTCTATTCCACTGTTATCTGCGAAAATTAAGGCACATTTATGAGGGGGACCCTGCAAGACAAAACCAGGATGTTCAGTTTGGAACAGGAGCTTCTCGATTCAGCAATCGTCAGTGCAGAAGCAGAGTCCCCGAGGCGGAGGGGACCCGGCGGTCTGGGGCTCTGGCAGGGGGGTCCCTGCGGGGGGAGCAGCGCCAAGCACGAGGGCGCTTCCTGACCTCGGGCCGTAGCTCGCCTCTCAGCCTTGGCCCGGCCCTGGCCCGGCCCTCCGGGGCCCCCTGTTCCTGCTGCAGGGCTGCAGCCCCACCCCGGGCCTCGACAACAGGCAGAGGGACCCCGAGGCTTCTCGGTTCCCCCAATACCGACTCTGCCTTCCCCATACTTTCATTATTCTGTGGACACCAATAAATACGGTCTCTGCCCCCCAGAGCTAAGCTGGAATGGGCATCTGTTAAGTCCCTATGAAGGGCCTGGAAAGTGCTGGAGATGCAAAGAAAGGAAGTAAAATTCTGCCGGGGGAGACGGCAGGTGCATCACTAGGCACATGGAGGAGGTCAGAGGAGGAGGGTCATGGGAAGGGGGCAAAAGTGGCCGAGGGGCCTGGGAAAGGCCTCCTGCAGAACATGGCATTGAACTCAGCCCCGAAGGAGTAAAGGTCACTGGGCTTTGAGATTTTATTGGAGAAACATTTAAAAAAAAACCCTAGTATGTGCACTGTACACGTGTGTTCACACACACAGGCTCATTCTCATGTACACATGTGGGCACACTATCTACCCCTCCCCCCAGAACAGACAGCCCCATCCTGGTCAGGTCTGTTCCCTCCCCACACTGGAGCCAGGACATGTGAATGGGTCTTCTCATCTTGGGCCCCCTTTGCAGCACTGGCAATGTCCAGGCCTCCAGTTTCCCCCAGGGCTCTCTCCTCACACTGCCAGGCCTAGCCCTTCTTCCCTCCAGCTTTAGCAAAACAAAGTAAAAGAAGGGGGTGGGGGGGAGAGAAGTCCAGCTGACTGGGGCGACACCCTCCCAAGAGCCTCATGGAATCCCAGCTCCCTCTCGGGTCAGCATGAGGCCGGCGCTCACTCGGACAGTCTGGACAGTTGTGGACACACACCCACCTTGAGCCGCTGCAGCCACTCCCCATAGGAGTCCACCAGCCAGGGGCGCTCTAGAGCAAAGACAGAAGACGGTCCTGTTAGCAAGCCCTGCACCATCTGGGAGTCCTCCCGGGTCAGGCAGGGGCATCTCCTCCACCCAGGGCTGCTCGGAGACTTGAGAGGTTTCAATGGGAAAGAAGGGAAATTAAACTGGGCAGAGCTCACTTCCGGCTCACTCAAGACCTCTAGGCAGCGCTGGCAGTCAGCGAGTGGGGTAGCCCACGCAGCCCTAGCCTTCAGTCAGTCAGTAGGTTATCCCAGTTAGCAATGGCCGTCAGGGGGCTATCCGAGCAGTGCTGCCCGATGGTCAGTTACTATTCACCTGCCCTGGTCACCCCAGCCCAGCCATACCTTGCAATTTCTTCTTGGCTTCTTCAAATCCAAACTGTGGCTCGGATTCCAGGACACTAGACAAAGAAAAAAGCCATGACTAAGAAGTCTGCCAGTCCGACTTGTTCTACACGGAGAGCGGGACTACAACACACCAGACCCTCAAGAGAGCCCAGAGTAGGGGGTGGGGCGGGAATGACAGAGCCCATCGCCAGAGACTGAGCCAGAGGCTCCTGCTCCAGACCAACTCTGGGGGCTGGGAGATAGTGAGGTTTCCCTAGCAACAAGGGACTCCCTATTCAGGGGTGGGGGGAAGTAGCTGGAGGTTAATGGGATGTCTAAGAGCCGCCCAATCCTCAATCACAGTCCACGACATGCAAAAGACATGCAGGGCACGCCGAGAACGTGGAAAACTAATGGCGGGGCTGGCCCTCGTGGCCCCCTAGACTGGGGGAGAGACTCCAAACGTAGCTAGAGGGCAAAGGGAAGGAGAGGTGGGGGAGAGGGCTCTAACACTGCTGGGTTGTAGGTTTCCTGCAAGTCCAACAAAAGTTGGGGAGAAAAAAAGGTTACAAAGCTCAGCTCATTCCCCAAAGCACATTTAGAAAAGAAGGGCAGGGCAGGGTCATTTCCAATCACCAGGAAATGTCATTAGTTTAAATCAGAGGCTTTTTGCACACACAGAGGGATGGGAAGGGTGTAATTCAGGACAGCTCAAAGTGGCTTTAGTAATTAAAAAGGGCTCAGGGAATTAAAACAAAAATATTAGGATATATTCTAAACAAACTAGAAACCAGTTCATTTTATGAGTTTCTCAGGATGCTCAATTACATGATCCTGGGGAACATTTTTAGACCGCTCTTTATTTTATTTTATTAAAAAAAAAAAAAAAAAATCACTCCAGGTGAAGGCTTTACCAAGGAAATGGATTTTATTCTTTTTTTTCTCCCCTGAGGCTGGGGTTAAGTGACTTGCCCAGGGTCACACAGCTAGGAAGTGTTAAGTGTCTGAGGCCGGATTTGAACTCCGGTCCATCTGACTTCAAGGATGGTGCTCTATCCACTGCGCCAACCCTCTCCAACATCAGTGGGTTTCATTCAAACAGCAGAGGCCTGTGACTCGGTGGGTGGGAATGAGGGGACGGCCGGGCAAGTGCTGAACTCCAAGTGTCTAAGAGTTCAGGAGAAAGCCTGAAAGCAGCCGCTCGGCCCACCACAAGCCAGGCTGGCTGGCTCTCCGTGTGGGCCACGTGGGCCGCGGGCAGGAAGGGACCGGGGCCAATTTAAAGCGCAGCCTTTGGCTCGACAACCATTCCAGACACAGCAGCACTGGGTGTACAAGGCGGGGAAGAGACAGTCACACTCACACCATTCAACTCAACTAGGGCCGGATGGGAAAAAAAACAAAATGGGGTGGGGGGAAGGAGCTTAGAAACAGTGCCGTGAAACATCGAACACCTACTCTGAGACTGCTTTTGCTCCCCAGTCAAAGACATTCCCCGCAAGAAGTCCTTTCACCAGAGCAAACTGCCTCTCCTCCCAGCCTAATGAATCCAAAGATTTGATTACTCTTTGAAAACATTTTAACGCTATGCCATTTTCTTTCTGCTTTACCTGTAGAAAGATACGAGACATTGGATACACAGGTGAAGAAATCGCCTTACCCAGCAGCAGCCGTTCAGTCCCCAAGACCACTTCCAAGCCCTCAAGCATCTCCTCTAGGTTCGTGGCCTCTACCGGACCAACAATCACCGCTATCGGGACGGCACTCGGCCCGGAGACACACGCGACTATTCTCCGGGACCTCAGAGCAGCGCCAGAGACGGACTCTTCTGGCTCAAACACGGCTCCAGCGACAGCCCCCCTGCTCTGGCCACGACCAGGACACTGGTCAATGGGGTGAGGGCAGGGGGACGGCCACCATCCAACCAGGTGTTTGTAACATGAGAAATTCGAATGGGAACAATGGAAACACCAGGCCCTGGAGCCGCCTGGTCACTGGCTGTACTGGGCTGGGTGTGTGGTCCTGGTCACCCCAAGCAGCACTGAAGGGAAGCGGAGGGAGACAAAGCTGGAAAGGCCTCCTTCCCTCCCAAGCTGCTCTGCTCCGCACCAGGACCGTCTGCCAGGAGTCCCACCTGACCTTCTGCCCCCGAGAGGCAGACTTGGACATCACGGACAGAGGAAACTGCCCCAGACGTCTGACACTCCCGACCATGTGTGACCCCCCCAAAAAAAAACCAGGAACACACCCTGCGCATCTCATTTATTTACGCTACATGGAAAGAGTTCTGACAGCAACTGCTCCATTGAGTCCGACAAATGTCACTTGCAGAACACCGACACTTGGCATTCTGAGGCCCAACACCTTTTCTAGCAGCTTAATCGTCCCCCGTGAGAGGATGGACGGACTTGGGGATCCTGCCCAGCCCCCATTCGGGGCCGGCAGCACTGGGAGGATCTGGCCTCGGCTCCCTTCCTTCCCAGGAGGACACCCCAAAGGCCCGGGCTCTGTCTGAGCCCACTCCGACACGGCAGCCTTTTGAAAGGCCCTGCTGGCTGAGCGATCGCAGGAGGAGCGCCATTTCTCGGAGGGAGATCCAGGCGCCTTCCTCCACTTGCCTCGTTCTGAGGATCCGAAGGGGGTGCTTGGGTAACTTCATATTCCCCAACAGAGCCAGAGGCCTGGTCTCACCTACGGATCCTGCTGAGATCTAGCTGGCTCGCTCTCTCCTCTCTCTCCGCCCTCCTCCCTCCCCCCTACCTGGTCATCTTGGGTGTAAGAGTACCCCACACGATACCTCTACGTGATCTATGGGGGAAATCACCGTGGCGCCTTCAATCCACAGCCTTTCAGCAGACACTGCCAACAGAGAGGGCCGACTTAGTTTGGGGGGGGGAAGGTACGGACACCCTCATGAGCAGCTGCTTAGTCACTGGGGCCAGTCACCAGAGAGCTAATGTTTTCTTGCCACTGATCAAAAGCTGGTGACGGACAGGACGGCCCCCTTGTCTCTCACCCTTTCCCAGCCTTGCACGTGACCCAGCTCCCTTCACAATCCAAATCAGGCACAATTGAGAAAACTGAAGCGAAAGGCTGCAGACTTACATTTCTGTCCACTCTGTAAGAAAAACAGGACTTACTTGTGAATAGGGGTCTGGGAAGTTGAATTCGTTCAAACAGTGCTCCCTTGTTTCTAACAGGCTCCTCACTGTTAAGGTTCCATAGGCACTAAGTGAAAGACCGAGAGAGAGAGAGGGGGTCAGAGCTGCTGGGAGGAGGGGGATGGGGCGGCCTGGCCCGGAGCCCACCAGATGAGGACGATCAGACTTGCCCATCTTTGTGTCCTGCCGCCTGGAAGGAGGGAACTTGGGGGAACTGTTGGGATTACTTAATTTGGATAAAAACAGATGCTCGATTCTGACTTGAGCCAGAGAGACGTAGCCAGGGTGAGCACCAGGATGACCCCAGCCCTTGTTCTCCCAGAGACCCCTGTCCCGAGCCCCTCCGGCAGCCTGCTCCCGGGACCACCAGGGCCACCACCCCGAGAGGGCGACATCCGCGTCCTCCCTGCGGCTCCACTTTCCACACAAACCCTCCTTCTCTGCACCCTCCTTTCCTCTCTAGGGTCTCTTCTCTATTAGGATGAAAGCTCCTTGAGGGCAGGGGCTGAATATTTCTTCCTGTATTTCTATTCCTGGGCACTTAACGCAGGGCTGGCACTTATACAAAGGACTAAGGTTTACTTATTTCACCCTCACAACAACTTGGAGGAGAGGGGATAAGTGCTCCTTCTTTCCCCATGTTACTGAGGAGAAAAAACTGAGGCAGGCAGAATTTCACAGCTTGCTCAGGGTCAGGGGCCAGTCACTGCCCAAGGCCATGTCCGAGCTAAGGCTTGCTGACCCCAGCGCTGTGCAGTACCGCAATGCCCAATGGCCTCCAGGCAGGGTCCGAATAACAAAATGGCAACAACCGCACCTGCACTCTTGGTTCAGAGGTGGTGACGGGGGAGAATCTGGGACCTCCCGAGACGGGGGCGAGAGCAGCTGCTCAGTCTCTTCCTTTCAAAGGGGGAGAGAGACTAATGATTGCAAGATCCCCTTACAGGAAAAGGATTCGCAGCTACTTTCCAGGCTCTAGTCACAATCTATAGTCTGGGCTCCTTCCATGGACACCTGAGGCCCATCAGCCACCTGGGGTCAGTGAGCCGGGAAGGCCAGAGCCCTGAAAACCACTGAGGTGCAGGAGCGAGAGGGCCCGAGACCTGAAGTGGGCAAGGGACGCGCGGGACAGGAAAGTGACCTCGTCTTCTTCTGACAGGGCCGAGGGGGCGGCGTGCATGGTGATGGAAGGGACACGTGAGGAACTCACAACGGCTGATGTCTCAGTGTCTGGAGCTTGTTCCAGTACTTCTGCCGGAATTTCTCGGCACGTTCTGCCGCATCCATGGAATCTGGCTGGCTGGCTATGGCCCGGTGCACCACCTAGCAGGGACAGAACAAAGCTGTTTCAAACGAGAAGGCGCTTGGTGCCCCGGGCTCAAATGGCCGCTCACAGGAGGAGGCCCAGAACAGGCCCAGGGGCCCAGGGACCTCGAGAACCAGAGCTCCATGAGAGTGAACGACACGGACGCATCACTGCCCAATTACTGGCACTTTATATCAGGAAAGGCGTGTGAGCCGATGCCAAGTCTGAGCAGAGAGGGGAAACAAGGAGGGCAGGAGGTCCACAAATCAGGGACTACTGGTCCTGAGATGGCGGGACTCGAGTTGTTTGCCAAACAGTGATTTTTCTCTTCTTTTTATTCTGTTACAAACTTGAGAGGGAGGGAGGGACATTGGTAAATGTGGGTGATGTCAAAACAAAAGATCAGCAAAATTTTTAAAATTTTCTACAAGGAATGCTCCTTGGACAAGGGGAGAGGGACAGGGTTTACTTAAAACCCAATGGAAGAAAGGTAAAACATATCAATTAAAAACAACTCCATTTTTCTAGTTTCCCTGCCCACTTAGAAGCCCATCACACAAATGCGTGCTGCAAAAGCAAGCTGCCGAGAAGACCCCTCTGGAGGAAAAACAAGAAGAGGGACAGGGAGCCAGGAGTGAGCAAACGCAGGAACTGCCCCTGAGGAGGGCGGGGAGTCACCCGGCCCAGGGGAACTCTGCCCTCAGAAGGGCCACAGTGCATGGGTGATGTAACATCAAGAGACAGCTATGGGGAGTTAATGAGAACAAAGTCCTTGTCAGGGATTGCGGCACCGAGGGATCTAACTCCCCTCTTCGAGCCTCACGTCCTCAGCTGTGAAATATGGGAATCGGGCCCGATGACTGGATGATCTCATCACGAGGAGGAAGAACAGAGGCCGACTTGGAGGCCATCTGCAATAACTCACTCCAGGCCCAAGTTCAAATCCAGTCTGCCACACTGACTGGCTCTGCTGGCAAATCCCTTGCCTTGGCTGCCTCACAAGCACTTCCCTGGAGGGGTTATCGTGAGGATCAGAGGAGAGCCACACAGCACAAGGCCAGTGCATACAGTAGGCACTAGATAAATGCTTATTCCCCCTTCCCTCCATGCATGATCCATTTCCACCAGAGGCTCTAGATGGCTCCAGCCAATCAGGAGCAGCAGTTCTTTGACAACTCTGGGAGCAACTTCCTGCAGGGCCCAAGGAGACGGCCAAAATAGGCCCTACCCATGAAGAGCAGGACCAAGGATTACCATGGAGAAGCCCTTGCCGCTACCAGAATGGAGACTCCCTGAGGCAGAGGCTGCTTCCTTCTTTTCCTCTGGATTCCCAACCCTAGCACAGAGCCTGGCACACAGAAGTAGCTTCACACATCCCTGTATTCACCCACCTTCACCAGCTCTCCCTTCTGACCAAAGACCCCCTGCTGGGCAAACGCTGTCAGACGTGGAGGGACCATAACTGAGAGTGGGGACGTTAGTCCAACAGGAAGCCAGCTGGAGCTCAGTTTCTCCCTTGCTGACACCGCACTAGCCAATACGTCTACTTCCCTTCAGAAGTCTATTCTCACTTATCAACCAGTGTTTTCTAGAGGTAGAACGTTTACCGAGAAACACCCTTGTTTTGCCTCTACCTCCCTCTGCAATCTATTTTAGGCTCTACTATTCACCACCAGGAAAGTTATAGCAAAGAATTCAAACCATCAGAAAAACACCTGCTGCAAGGAAATGATGCTTTGGAAAACAACAAACCACACAGAGGTCTAAGGGTCCTTGGCCATCTCCATTCTCCTCTCCCAACATGCAGTAGCTCAAAAGCATTTATTTAAAACATTCAATTTCCTGAGCACTCACCCCATCAAGAGCTTCCTCAAAGCAGGTAAGCCAGTATTTCCGGGCCATGGCATCATCCGTAAGGTCAACCGTGTCAGGGATGTAGGAAGATGGATCCAGGAGGAGAGGCAGATTAACCAATGGCCTTTCTAACCGATCCATTTCCAACAAATCAAACTGCAGAGAAAAAGAAGAGGGACCCCCAATGAGGTCACTTAGTGTTTCAGAAGCCCAAACCTCCCCTTTACAGCTTTAAAATTATTTTCCACAAAAAAGAAGTTGAATTTTTCATCCTCATTTTGTGCCATAGTAAGAAAACAATGTTCTAATTTCTTGTCATCAACCCAAAACTTTCTTCCATCTCTTCTCATGTATATTTTTTCCTTCTTATATATTTTGTACCTATTTATATATTTCTATCATGTATTCTCTATTTAAGAGTCAAGTCCTGTTTTCTGTTTATTTTTATGGTTTCTACAGCCAGCAGTTAAGTTAACTCAACCCATGATGGGTCCTTGTAAATGCTTTATTTTTAAAAATTTTTTTTAAAGCTTTTATTTACCAGATATATGCATGGATAATTTTACAGCATTGATAATTGCCAAACCTTTTGTTCTATTTTTTCCCGTCCTTTCCCCTCCCCCAGATGGCAGGTTGACCAATACATATTAAATGTTAGAGTATAAATTAAATACAATATATGTATACATGACCAATAGTTGTTTTGCTGCACAAAAAGAACCGGAGTTTTAAATAGTGTACCATTAACCTGTGAAGGAAATCAAAAATGCAGGCGGACAAAAATAGAGGGATTGGGAATTCTATGTAGTGGTTCATAGTCATCTCCCAGAATTCTTTCGCTGGGTGGAGCTGATTCAGTTCATTACTGCTCTATTGGAACTGGTTTGGTTCATCTCATTGTTAGAGAGGGCCACGTCCATCAGGACTGATCATCATATAGTACTGTTGTTGAAGTATATAATGATCTCTTGGTCCTGCTCATTTCACTCGGCATCAGTTCATTAAATGCTTTCTTTTGTTCCAGAGAAAGGTAGGACTCATAGGCTGCCTGGGATATATTTTCCTAATAGAACTCACTCCTCTATTTCCCCATTGGCTGGTGTTTCTCAGAAAGAAGGGAACTCACAGGCCTCTCCCCAGGCTGCATCTGAGAGTCCACAGCCACAGGACCCATTTTTCCTTCTGTCTGAAGGAAGAAGGAATGGGTCAAGTGTTCAGCGCAGGATAAGGCAATGAGAACTTCCCAAAAGAGGGGAACCTGATTTTCATATAACCTAATTTGGAAACATGACTAGTTCATTAGCGGAATGGCTATTAAACTTTCAAGTTAATGACAAAGAATAATTGCATTAGGAGCATGCAAGACTGGAACAGTGCGTGGAACAGTAAAATATAATATGAATAATTTAAATTACCCTAAATTAAAAAGGGTTTTGTACAAATAAAAAAACATAGCCAAGATCAGAAGGAAAGCAGAAAACTGGGAGGGAAAATTTCTAAACCGTTTATCAGATATCTCATATCTGATCAGTTTATCTCATATCTCAAATATATAAAGAACTCTGTTAAATCTTTAGGAATACAAGTCATTCTCCAATTGATAAATGGCCAAAGGATATGAAAAGTCAGTTTTCCAAAAATGAAATCAAAACAATTTCTTAGTTATATGAAAAAACTGTTCCAAATCATGATTAGGGAAATGAGATAGCATTTTACCCCTATCAGCCTGGCTAAAATGACAGAAGGGAAAGTGACAAGTACTGGAGGGAATACTGAAAAACTAGGACACTAATTGTGAACTGATCCAACCATTTTGGAAAACAATGTATAATTATGCCCAAAGGATTATTAAACTAGTGATTCTCTTTGACCCAACAATATTTACTAGATTTTTTCCATAGGGAAAAAGGAAAAGAATGTATATGTTCTAAAATATTTAGAGTAGCTCTTAGTGGTAGCAAAGAATTGGAAATTGCAGGATGCCCATCAATTGGGGAATGGCTGAAAAGCTGGGGCATATGATGTGAGAGAATACTACTAGGCTCTTAGAAATGAGGAGCTTGATCATCTTAGAAAAACATGGATAGATTTGCACAAAACAATGAATAGAAACGTAGCATACAGAACAACAATATTGGGTTTTTTTGTTTGTTTTGTTTTGTTTTTTTGCTGAAGCAATTGGGATTAAGTGATTTGCCCAGGATCATACAGCTAGGAAGTATTACGTGTCTGGGGCTCAGATTCGAACTCAGGTCCTCCTGACTTCAGGGCTAGTGCGCTATCCGCTGCACCACCTAGCTGCCCCATAACAATATTATTTTAAGCATAACTGAGCAACTAAATCATTTTGACTATTATAAGTACCCTGACTAAACTACAAAGAACCTATGACTGCTACCTGCATCCAAAGAAGTAATAAAATTGTGTATAAACTTATTTTACATATGTATTTGCATATATGTTTATACATATATATATACATACACACACACACACACACACATATACGTATGTGTATAAATGTGTGTGTGTGTATATATGAAATAAAATTTGTGTCTAACAGAAGCCATTTCAGGGGAAAGAGAGAAAAAGAAAAGTTATAAAACCTTATATTTCAAAGTAGCAAGTTTATGTACATAATCAATTTGCAGTTTCATGTATGCTTGGTTTTAATTTTTACAAGTTCAGAATGAAATGAAATAAAAGACGAAGTACTTTGCGTTGTTTCTCCAAAGACTCTCCGTATGGATGCCAATAAGCAAGAACTCTAGTTGATATTAAGAGTATAATAATTTCTCCCACTAAGATCGTTGCTATCCTGGAGAAAACAGAGGTGAGCCTAGGGCTCTGGATGGCTTTATCAGCACAGTACAAGCCCAGAAACAAAATTTTGGTCCAAGAATCGGCCCGGCTAGATGTGAATTACCCAAGGAACTGAGATCTGCTGAGATCCGGAGCAGGAGGCAGGGGACTCGATTGTGTGTGATCATACTTCCCTCTCATTTTCTGATTCTGAGCAGGGGTCCCTAGGGGTCCCTAGACTGCTGAAAGGAGTCTATTAGTCTGGATTTCACAGGGTGGTGAAATCAATCAATCACCAATCTCTGAAATAATTACTTTACTTTAGCTCTTTAATCTAGTCAATCCTGAGAATGCCCTCTGACACCTTGGAATCATCCAATAACTGCTTCTTTGTTAAAAGGTGAAGGACCTTCATATGCAATCTCAAGCAATTTCTAGGTTAATTTGGGCTAGACTTGGCTTCGGCCATATTCTGGGCCTGGTGAGAAGGCCTTTATTTCCCAGGTATGGTAATATTCAATTCACAACTTAATTGCTATAACCGTCCCTTTCGTTTTTCAATGCGTGGGGATCCCTTGTGCTACGTTTCCTCGGCCACAAAAGTAATGTCATTTTGGATATGGTTATTCAATAAACCTGTGACAGTCCATGAAATTGGAGATTTCCACCATGACAGAGCTGTGAAATCAGCCATCTTGTTGTTGATTAACACCCAATCTTAGCTGGGTGACACTCAAAGAAGGTTCAAACAAAGCACCGTCCCTCATCATTCGTTTGTTTGCCTCCAGGTTTGCCAAGGCGCGAGCCGATAGCCAGCCAAGTCCCCCTGGCCTAGCTGGAGGGTTGGACCCGCTCTCCACTTGCCCTGGGCCTCAGCAGAAAGGAACATGCTGGAGACCCTGGGGTGGACAAGGCCGCGCTGGAGGACGGCATGTGGCTGAATGAACAGAAATTCCTGGGCTCCAACCACTAGCCCACCATGTGACAACTGACAATAACAACAGCATAAATAAAATGCTTTATATACATCATCTGACAATCCTCAATGACTCCAGGAAGTCGGTGCTATTATTATTATTATTATTCTCCTTTTATAGTTGGGGAAACTAAGGAAGAGAGCGATACAGATGTCTAAGGCAGGATTCAAACTCAGGTGATCCTGAGTCCAAATGCAACCTATCTGGCCACTTAGCTGTCCATGATGTGATCCCCAACAAAGTCACATCAATGGGCTTTATTTCCCCTATATAGAATAATTTAAGACTGTTTCAGGTTCTAGAACTCTGTCATTTTAGGAAAGGTTGAGGACTGAAAATTAAAAGAGAAATAAAACCTTCCATGATCCATACTTTTTTGTGCCCTCACACCACCTCCATTTACAAAGATGTTCTGACTCAGCTAAATCTCAAAAAGATCTGGAGTGAACCTAGGGCTTGACCAGGGAGCAAGTGGGCCCATGTGAGTTAGGGGGAGTTCCGAGAGGAAGGTCACCCACCGGCAGCAGGTCCGACCCTGAGGGCCCCACAGCGAACAGGGCTCTAATAGCCAATGTTGCAGTGTGGCTGATGCCTTGCAGGTGAGCCATGAGGCTCAAGGATGTGCCAGATGTGATGTTGTCCTTCACGGGACAGAGAAAAGAGCGAGTGGGCTCTGGAGCCCAATGTCCAAACCTTCCCTCAGACACTTCTTGCTGTGGGACCGAGACACACCCTTCACTTCTGTCCACCTGCCTCAGTTTCCTGTAAAGACAGTAAAACTGTCTCCCAGAGTTATTGTGAGGATCAAATGAGAACTTCTGTCAAGAGTCCTGCAAACTTAAGTCTAGAAAAGGGATGGATGGGCAATGGGACAGACACACAGAGGCAGCAGCCCAAATCGGGGAGCAGAACACAGCTTCCTATTCACTGAGAAAATGAACCCGCTGAATTTGGATCAGAAATTCTGAGAAAAGGTCACAGCAAGTCCTTGGTCCAATGCTGGACAGGAGGGCAGCATGGGGCCAGTGGCAGGGGCCAGAGTGCTTCTGAGCTCAGGAATGAAGGGGAGCCACAAGCAGAGAGAAGTGTCCTAGGATAACAAGGGTATTCTGGCAGCTCAGTCCCCTACAACTCTGTCTGGAGTCACAAACCCTGTGTAATCAACCCCTGGAACCCGGCTGAGGCCTGGGAAAAAATGGGAGTTCTGGAACCTCCCTGAGTGGCCCTAAGCCCAGAGCCCCTCAGGGATTCATTTTTCCCCTTTAATCCCCAAGAGAAGCCCCCACGGAGGGCAGAGCATCAGGACCACTGTAGCAAGCCTTGTAGACCCCGCCAGCTGGCTAACCATGAGAGCCTGAGCCCAGCTGCAAGACATAGACTCTCAGCTGTGTCCAGACCTGGGCTGGAAGCACACAGAACTCAATCCAGAAGGGCAGGGAACAGATTTCCATGGATCACCCCAATCTAGGGCAATGAAAAGCGACAGCCCCCATCCCAAATGAGTTGGGGAAGCAGAAGCAGGGAACATATGCTCAAGCCAAACGTCCTCCCCGCTCCTGGAGGTAAGCAGAGCCCAATTAACATGAAGTCCAAAGTCAAGAAGGAGGCTAGAAAAATAAACAGATAAAAAAAAGAACCTGACCATAAGGAGCTACTATAAGAAGTACAAGAGACAAACTTAGAAGACAATGACTTGAAAAATATCTACGAGCAAAGCGTCAAAGAAAAAAAAAAACAAATTGGACATAAGCCCAACAAGAAATCTAGGAAAGTTAAAGAAAGAAATTATTTAAAAAGAACAAGACTTTAAAAACCAAATAAAGGTAGAGGGAAAAATTGAAAAAGAATTGAAAATAACACAAGAAGATTATAAAAAGAATTAACAAATTTTTAAAAGAAATACAAAATAATTCTTGGGAAAAATTAGAATTGGTCAAATGGAAACTAATGATTCCACGAGTCATCAGGAATCAATAAAACAAAGTCAAAAGACTAGAAAAATACAAAAAAAGTCAAATGTTTCATAAGAAAAATGACTGAGAAAATAGATCAAGGAGATAAATAGAATCATTAAACTACATGAGAGCTACAAACAAAAGAACCTAGACATCATATTTCAAGAAATCATAAAATTGCCCAGATATCTTAGAACTAGAGGGCAAAATGGAATTTGAAAGAATCCACAAGTTACTTCCTGAAAGAATCTCAAAATTATAATTGCCAGGAATAAATGAAGCCAAAATGCAGAGTTTACAGGTCAAGAAGAAAATACTACAAACAGCCAGAAAGAAAGTTGGAATCACACAAGTTTAGCAACCTTTAATTTAAAGAAACAGGGACATTCTAGAAAGAAAAAGACCTAGGATTACAATCAAGATTAACTTGCCTAGCAAAACTGAGTACAAACTTATAGGGGGAAAAATGGTTATTTAGTGACAGAGATGACTATCAAGAATTCCTTATGAAAAGATCAGAGCTGAATAGAAAATCTGACATTCAAATGCAAGATTCCAGAGTAACATAACTTAATATGAGTAAGAAATTATAAGGAGCAAAAAAAGTTAAACTGTTTACATTTTTATATGGGGTGATGATACATGTAACTATCATCACTAGGACTTTTAGAGGAAACCTAATGAGACAAAGGATCTGGGTGGGATGAGCTCAAAAATAAAAAGAATGAAAAGATGTGAAAGAGGAATGGACTGGAAAGAGAGAGAGGGAGGAGAAAGAATGGGAAAAATTCTCACGTACATGTGGAGTGAAAAGAGTGTAAAATGTAGGGGGTAGTGAAGGAAGGGGAGAGAAACACTTGAACCTCACTCTCATTTGAACTCGTTGGAGGAGAAAAGAATACTGTTTGCTACAAAATTTCATCTTACCCCAACAGGGAAGTAGGGGGAAATGGTTAGGGAAATGAGCAGGGGGAGAAGAATAAAAGAGGAGGTAGATTATTTCTGACCACTTCCCTTAAAGCAGATTCTTAAAGAGGGAACAAAGTAAAGAAAAGGATAGGAGTGAGAAAAAGATAGAGGGAAATACACAATTAGCAATTATAACTTTGAATGTAAAAGGGATTAACTCACCCATAAAATGGAAGAGGACATCAGAATAGATTAGAAACAAGAACTTGTGTTGCTGACCCAAAAAAGAAAAAAAAAAAAAAAAAAAAAAAAGAAAAAGAAAAAGAAAACATACTTGAAACACAAAGATAAGAATTAAAAAAAAAAAAAAGGCAGAGGTAGAAGTCATGATTTGGGGAAAGCAAAAGCTAAAATCATACCTACTTAAAAATGTAAACATTTAAGTTACATTTTACTAAAAGATACTGTAGACAATAAACATCAATGCTGAACACATATGTATCAAATGGTATAGAACCTAACTTTTTAAAGTTAAAATGAATCACAAGTAGATAGAAAAACTATAATAGTGAGGTTTCATACTTGATAAACCTTACCATAAAATAAACAAAAAAGAAGTTGAGGAACTGAATAGAATTTTAGAAATGGTAGATAAGATAGACTTCTGGAAAATATTAAATGGCAATAATACCCATTCCTCAGCTATGTATGTCACATTCAAAAAACCTGATTTATTTATTAGGGCACAAAAATTTTACAAACAAATGCAGAAAAGTAGATATTAAACGCACCACTTTCTAAATAAATAAAAAATGTTTAATAAAGGGTCTTAGAAACACAGACTAATTGGAAATTAAATAACATAATCCTAAAAAAAGGATGGGTTAAAAAAATCATAGAAATTATCAATAATTTCATTAAAGATACAATAAGCACTTGCCAAAACTTATGGGATACAGCCAAGCAATGTGTAGGGGAAAAATTTATATCTCTAAGTACTAATATAGTCAATAAAAAAGAATAAGAGCTATTTAGCAAATTAGATTTATAAGGGAATAAACAAATTAAAGCCCCCCAACAAAACAACAAAGTAGAAATCCAGAAAATCACAGGTAAGATTAACAAAACTGAAAGCAAAAAAACCCAAACTGAATAAAACCAAAAAGCTGTTTTAAAAATAGTAAAATAGACAAGCCATTGGTTAATTAGATTTTTTTTTAAAAGAAAATCAAACTACTGTATTAAAAATGAGAAAGGAAAATTCACAATGGATATGGCATAAAATCAATTATTAAGAGCTATTTTTCTACTATATTCCAATAAAACTGAACCTCCTTTTGGGGGTAGAGTAGTGGAAGAAAACAATTGGGGTAAAGTGACTTGTCCAGAGTCACATGGCAAGTAAGTATCAAATGTTTTGAGGTGAGATTTGAACTTAGGTCCTCCTGAGTTAAAATGAATATTGTAAAAATTACAAATTGCCCAGATTAATAGAAGGGGAAAGAGAATACTAATAACCCTATCTTAGAAAAATAAATTTAACAAGCTATAAATGAACTTTCTGTGAAAAAACACCCAAGACCAGATAGAATTCTACTAAATAGCTAAGGAATAATTAATTCCAATACTATACAAACTATTTAGAAAAAGAGTAAAGAAGAAGGAATTCAATCAAATTCTTTCTATAATCTGGATACCAAAACCAGAAAAAGTAAAAACAGAGAAAAAAAAACTACAGACCAATTACCCTAGTGAATATGGATGAAAAAATTTTAAATTAAATACTAGCAAGATTATAGTCTTATGGTCATATACTATGTAACCAGGATGAATTTATATCAGAAATGCAAACATAAAAATCTATTTTTTAACTTATCAATAACAAAAGCAATAAAAATAATAAATAAAAATAAGATTGTATCAATAGATAAAATTTTTTTTGACTATACAATGCCCATTCCTATTAAAAACCCTAAAAAATATAGGAATGCTCTTCATTTTAAGAAAAGCTCTATTTATCTATATAAAATCAAGAGGAAGCATTTCTATAATGGAGACATGCTAGAAACCTTTCTAGTAAGACCAGGGGTGAAACAAGGATAACTATAATCACCATTATCATTCAATGTTATACCAGCTCTATAGTTCAAAGACATCAATGTATAAAAACAGCAGCTTTTCTTGGGGTGGCAAAGAACATGTCTATCAATTGAGAAATGGCTGAGCAAGTTGTGATAAATGATTGTGATGAAATATAATTGTGCTATGATGAAGGGTGTGACTTCAGAGAAACCTGAAAAGATTTTTATAAAATGATGCAAAATAAAGTAAGCAGAAACAGAAGAATAATTTACACATTAACAATATTACTACAAAAATAAACAACTCTGAAATATTTCATAATTAGGATCAACCACAATTCCAAAGGACCCAAAGGATTCATCTAATGAGAATTGGAGCACAAATTGAAGCAAGTTTCCTTCTCTTTTTTTTAGATATGGCTATAAAAGGATTTAGTTTTCTGACAGTCTAGTGGGGAAAGAAGAAAATTTCAAACTGAAAAAAAAAAAAATTTAATTTAAAAAGAAAATAAAGAAAATGTTTTCAACATAATCTCAAGATGGCCAGACTGATATTTCTTCTCTATGGTCTAAACAGGGAAATCAATTGACACGAGAGAGATTTTTTATCAAACCCGAGAAACGATAATATCTCCTGTGACTACAGCAGTGGGCATTTCAAAGCATTATGCCCAGGGATGTGCTGCCAGGGGAGCAGATATAATGACAAGAGGTCAAGAAATGATAAAGGTCACTTGAGACTTGAGGAAATGACAGACTCTACTGAGGGAGAGTCAGCCCAAGCACGCCTGCAGGGGGCTCCCTGTTCCCTGCTGTTCTGTGAGTGTTTGTTCCCTCCAATATAGCTGTCTGAGACAGATACCCTCTGGCCGGCCCAGACCCTGCACCCCGCAGCTCCTCCCCAAGGCCAAGGATGACAGTGACATAACTTCTTTCTTTCTAAACTTGACTGACTCCAAAGACTGTCATGTTGCAGCTAAATTTTGGAGACAGATGAGGAAAGTGCCTTAAAAATAAGGAGGCCAAGATCATTTCAAAATACCTAAACACTCCACTTCCAAGTGGGGGACCCACCACAACACAAGCCTGAAGAGAGGAGCGCTCAATTCCTAAAATCCTTTGCTGCTTAACAAGACTATCCGGAGCTGGCACAGCCATGGGCCCCCTCCCTACTGGAAGCTTGGGGAGGTGACCACAGGAGGAGCCTCGGGCCAGCCTGCCTCAGACGCCCTGCAGGGCCACCTCCGCCTCCCCTGGCACCCAGGACTCACAGTGCCGCTCCGGTTTCTCTGCATGGGATACAGCTCCGGGGACGTGCTCATCAGACCAGAACTCCCAGCGTAATTCTCTCCCCAGCTGTACTGGTTGGGATCTGGAACACAAATGAAGGTGCTAAGTCCCTCAATGTAAGGGCTCCGAGAACAGGCTCCCCATTCAGGGGGCACAGACCAGCAGAAAGACCCTCTGCTTTCTCAAACTAGGGCCCGTGGGAGTTTCTACAAGCCCAAGGAGTCTGGGCCGCCACTCAGAAGAGGTGGGGCTGGGGCGTGGTCATTTCTAAATCATGTCTGACTTGCCACCCCACTTGAGGTTTTCTTGGCAGAGATCCGGAGCGGTTTGTCGCTTTTTTCTCCAGCTCTTTGAACAGATGAGGAAACTGAGGCAGACAGGTTGGGGTGACTTCTCAGGAGCCATCCAGCTAGGAAGTGCCTTCTTGACCCTAGTGTTTTACCTACTTCACCACCCACCTGCCCCTGGCCCTTTTAGAGGGAATGTCAAAGGAACCAGGTTTCTTAGAATAAGGTTAAATATAAGAAAAGTTATTTTTCATGTTGGAAAAATAAATGAGCCCCGAGAAAACTTCCTGTTGCATTTAAATCAGGAAACTTACAGGGAGGACATTACAGAGGTTGGTCTTCGGGCTTATCTCTAAGCTCAGAAAACAATGGCTCTTTCAGTTTCTGGGAAAATAAGATACCCCACGGTGAAACTAAGTTCTTTCTGTATTTTGTAGGTAGGACACACTGCTGGTTTCATTTATAATGTACTCCTTGGTTAAGAAGCAGTTTATAACTTTAGGGAGGAAAATCAGACAGAATCAGAATAAAAAGTAACTGAGGGCTCAAGACTGGGAAAAAGGAAAAGAGGCAGCTAACAGAAAAAAAATGTCTGTCATTCTTTTTTTCCTTGGCTAATAGTTTCCTTTTCAAGTAAAGGCAGACAGAGACATGAGCACACAGAGACACGGGGGCACAGAGACAGAGACAACACACGAAGCCCTCTGCAATCCTGGGGAAGCCAAACAGGAACGTGTCAGACAAATTCTAATCCTGGTCCCTCTGGAATAATCACATTCAAAGGTTTGTTTTTCCCCTCCTCTAGAGGAAGATATCGTTGGCACAGGCAAACAACAAGATGGCCAAGTTCTACCCACTGCACTTAACTCAAAGAGTAGAGACAGGAAAAGGAGGAGGTTTGGTTTTCTAAAAACCCAGCCAAACCACGACCGTTAGCAGCCCGGCCATTCCTTGCAGCGGCCTCTCTGGCCCTGGCCCACGCCGCCCAGGATATTGCTCTCATGCTCCCAGGGTCTCATGGACACACCATCCCACTATATTCACCAGCATTCCCAAACACCGTATTAGGGGAAAAAACAAGCAGCCCCCTACTCACTGTCTTGTTCGGCTCCTTTCAGGAATGCCCCAATGGCGCCCAGGTAGCCTTCGTGCCTCAGAAACAGAGCCTGCACCTCTCCCTGCCACGAGATGAAACATTGCATTGGGACGGTCCCTGACGGCCGGCCAGCCTGGGCACTCTGTGCTCCCCAGGAGGTTTAGGGCCACTACAATACCCGTGGGTCCCTCGCCTCACACAGTCCGTAATGTGCGCCTGGAAAGTTGTTCAGAACAGACTCTCGTCAGCCAAAGGGCGTCTGAACTGCAACACGGGGTTTGCTAGCTACAGAAATTCCAAGGTGCATCTTTTTTTCCAGGCAAAGGATCGTTTGTAAAACAAAATCATCAATTTCCCTACATTTCTAATTTGGGAGCTAGACTGGCCTGGGCCAGCCAAAACATGGGGCTCATACAAGGGTAGCAACAGGAGCACTGAATGCCGATGCCATCTCCCAGAAAGGGCACACTAATGTCTGAAGCCATCATCCACAGGACCAAGGCCCCGGTCCTCCCCACAGATGGCTTCTCAAGTACATGAGGGCCTTGTTGCCCTTCTCCCGGAAGATTCATTCAAGGAGCAATAAGCCAGAAAGAAGAGGATTGCCGGCTAACTCCTCAGCTTCAAGGCCCCTTGAGGCTTCCCTAAACCCACTCTGTTCAATCACATAAGGCTACTAGGTGAATAACACCAGGTGAATAATTTGGCCCCAAACAAGCAGCTAATCCAAAGAGGGATCCTTCAGAAACCCTCAGTCTCTCTCTACTGCTCCATCTATTTGGAAATACTCAACTCCCTGAGCGGTAATTCTGGATTAAAGGAAGGAAACGGGTACGGGGGTAAAGAATGAATCCCCAAATCCGGCACAGTACCAGATCACAAAGAAGGTTAAGTCTTTGTTACCTTAGAGAAGAAGTTAATACTGTAAGTGATTGTGCGCATGGTGACCGGATGGCCCCGAATGAAGAAGCCCCCAAAATAAACTCTGTCCAGGTTGTGGAGTTTGGCGTAGAGACAAGCCAGCTGCCCGATGTCATTGCTAATCATGTGCAGCAAGCTCTTGGACATATCTTCTTTGGAAAACTCTACGAGAGAGTACAAAGACCTTGGCACAAAGGATCCCTGTGGGGATTCTGTCCTCAGATGCACGGAGGTCTGGTCCTTCTCTAGGAGAGGATGTAGCCCTGGTGGTCACCACTGACTGTCCAGGGTTTGCAAAGCCTTCTATGGGCACCCTATGTCCCTCGTAACTTTGTCCTGGTGTCCCCTGAGGCTCGGAAAGGTCCAATGACTTTTCCAGGACCACCTAGCTAGCCCCCAGCTCACTCAGCCTATTTCCCCACATGTTTTTCACCAGGCCACCTTCCCCCAAGACGGCACCGGCAGATGGGGGAACTACAATTCTGACCACAAATGCCTCAGACCCAAACTCTCGCAATGAAAAAGGCCCTCAATTTAAGGAAGGAAAAAGTTACGTGGCTGCCCTCTAATGGCTTTCTATTTCCGCCACGTAACCAAAGTAGAAATGCGGCAAGCAAACTAATTTTTTTAAAATAAATCAGAATGCTCTGTAAGGAGCAGATGGAAAGGAAATTGCATCTGCACATAATTCCCAGCTAACAACCTCATGAGTCATCACTCCATTTGCTGTAATCAGTACAGACTCTGCCTCTGGTTTCTGGAAGCCGGGCGCATCCAATGGCAGTACCTTTATCTGCTGTGGCAGACTTTCCAAAGCTGCTGGCGATGAGGTTGCCACTGAGCCCCAGGGTCTGGTAGGCCCCACCATAAATATCCCGCACCAACATATCCACATTCGTGTGCTGGCCCTTGGAGGCAAGATGCAGCAACTCATCAAATTTCTAGAAAGAAAACAACAGGAGATCAAGTGTTTACCTAGATTTGGGGGGCCAAGGACAGGCCCCATAAGTTGGTCTCATGTTCCAGGACGCTCATGTTAGTCTGAACTACCTTTAACATCGTTCAAGAATGCATGCCCTAGTGCCCTGCCCAGAAAAGAACCGGGGGTTTGTAGGCTGACAAATGATAGTGGTCCCAGCCACAGGCCTAGAAGGGTCACAAGCCTCACCATAAGCTGCAGAAGTCTTACTTATAGGTCCCCTTCCTTCGAGGAAGACCCCAAGGGTCTCGTCTTGGCTTACCTTTGTCTTGGTGAGCAGGGCGCCAAGCCCCCAGAAGGTGCCGCCTCCAATCGAGCTCCCGCCAATCCATTCAAATTTGTCCTCCGTCTCCACCTAGCAGTCAAAACCAGGAGAGTCTGGTGAGCACTGATCGGCTAAGAGAATCAACTGGACCCTGAGCGGGGGGCCTGCCTCTAAAAGGCCAGGGGCTGGCCGGCAGTGGCTCCAAGGGGCTCCTTCTCTACCAGCCGCTTTGCTTTAGGAGGAAAGGGCAGACAGCTAAAGAAAGGATCAAGTCCCTTACCCTCTACTGGGTACCCCTCACACCCCTCAGACAAGGACCCCGGGTCTCAGAACCAAGCAACGGCTCAGCTTGGGCAAGACAAGCCATCAAGCTGGTGCAAGGCCATGGCGTCATGGAGAACCGAGGGCTTAGCTTCCCTCTGTACTGTGCCTTTTCCACACAATAACTCACGGGAACTCCACCAGCCTGGAGAGCAGGGGGTGCCAGCGCGTGGCTGAGGCAGCAGAAGGGCATCCCTGCCCCAGGTCACAGAACGGATGCCCTCTGCTGAAGGGCCTCGGAGCAGCCCCGAGCCGTGAACTCGCCTTCTCCCTACTGAAGCAGGGGTCAGGCCAGCAGCCTCCACTCACCTTTACTATGGAAACTCCAGAGCCAATGTTGACAAGCAGGTACGGGAAAATGTTAGGATGGTTAGTCTGAAACCGGAATTCAGGATCTGCATCCTTCTGGTACATGAATGCTTCGTGGGGGATATTCTTTAGCACAAAATTACACCCTTTTATTAGGCAAGTCATCACATCTTCCTTATCAACTCTGAAAAGGAAATCAAGCACTATTTCAAGAGGTTAGTTCTTGAGTGTGTGTGTGTGTGAGAGAGAGAGAGAGAGAATCAGAGAGAGAGAGAGAGGCAGAGAGAGAGAGAGTCAGAGAGAGAGAGAGAAAGGAGAGAGACAGAGACAGAGACAGAGACAGAGAGAGAGAGTCAGAGAGAGAGAGAGAGAGAGAGGCAGAGAGAGAGAGAGAGAGAGAGAGAGAGAGAGAGAGAGAGACAGAGAGAGAGACAGAGAGAGAGACAGAGAGAGAGAGACAGAGAGAGAGAGAGAGAGAGAAGGAGGAAAGAAAGGAATGAGGGAGAGAGAGAAACAGACAGAGGGAAGGAAGACAGATTGGTGGCCGGATGGGTAGATAGTTAATTTGCTAGAGATAATGCCAAGAGAAATAAATGACAGAAAGAGAGAGGTAGATGGATGAGTGGATAGCAGATAAATACAAGTAGCAAATAGAGAAAAATAACTAATAGATTGACAGACAGACTATAAAAGAGCCATTCTAAATCTTGCTGAGCACTGACCCAGCGGAACAAGTTTCTTGAGGGACCCACTGAGGTGATGACAAGAATCTAAGTTTCTAATGCAATTATCTATTATCTCTTAATTATCTAATTCGATTCTAAAATAATTTACATTTTGAAGAACATGGCTCTGTGGCTTAAATCTATGTCCATGATGTGGTACCATGAAGACTGGTGACTTTCTCAGTCATGGATAGTACAAATGATTCTAACCTCAGGGATCGGCATTTCTAGGGAAACTTGGCTCCATTTGCAGTAGAATCCATTTCTCATTTCTCTCTTGTTTGCAAGTAGAACTGTTCTTTCAGATCTCCCCCACATCCCTCAGTTAGATCCCCAACTGGCCAGACCAACATGCCCAGATCCTAACCACTCACCCAGCCATGTTAAAGGGCAGATGCCAAACACAATAACTAAAGCTTGTAATTTCAAATGCAAATAGCCCACTGACTATTTCCACATTTCAATGGCTCCGATGTGGGCATTCCCGGCCATAAAGCAAATTGCACCTTACTCCCGCCCCATTGTCCTGTGGAATTGTTATCCATGACCCCCTATGGATTCACATAGGGGAACTACCCAAAATTCTGCAGAAAGCCTTTCCCTAGATCTTTTTCATGTTTAGTAGATACCAATGCAGAACATGGGCTGCCTCTGCTATCCTTCGCTCTTACTACAGAAGAGAATATGATTCCAGGAAAAGCCTGTGCCAGAACCTGCCAAACTACGGATACAGAGGCTCATCATCACCATCCTGATCACTAGAGGAGGACTGCTTTGGCTGCAGTAATTCTCCATCCTGTAAGAACCCTTTCCATAAATCAGAGAGACGATGACGATGGTCAAGTGGGAGAAGCTCAAGTCACCGTTGCCCAAAGATGTCCCCATCAGGCCAAGAGAACGAGCCATCCCATGATGCTCAGTCCCTCCCCTACTCTACAGGTCACACACACTGCTTTGTTATCCTGTGCCTGGTCACAGACCCCTGGTGGGTGAGCTCAGCTGACCAAGGGGTCTCTGCATTTATGGCCAGTTTGCTTCCCAGGCTCCTCCAACGGCCTGAAGATGTCAGCAGACTCGCTTAAGGTCTTCCACTGAGCTTACCACTAGGCTTACCAGGACATTCCTTCTCTTTACATTTTAAATAAAATCTCTTTAAACTTCTGTCCCAATAAGAACAAGCTTCTGGAATCCAGCTTCTGCCTCCTTCCAGCCCCCCACTTACTTCAGCCGCAGCTTCTGCTCGATGAGGTCTTTGAATTTATAGGCGCCCCCTCCCGTGGCCTGGATCACTTTTGTTTCTGTGTTGACGAGGTGGTCTTTGATAAAGTCCAGGCAGGCTTCGATGTAGGTGTTCTCAAACTTGATGAAATGCAGCCGTGCGCTGATCTCCTCCTGCACCGAGATTTCATAGGGAGTCTCGTGCTCCTGTTCGGCATCCTGCAGAAAACACAAGAGCAAGAGCATTTCAGCAATAGTCAAGCAGCTCGTGTGCAGCCCCTCAGGCTCTGGGAAGCACAATCCAAACCACATCTCCTCTGTAAAACGGGGACAATGACCACAAGTATCTCCCAGACATGCTGGGTGAATCAAGTCAGCAAGCACACGGAAAGCACTTGAATAATCTTACAGACACGTCAATGCGCGCTGCTAGTATTATCATGATGACTGTCTCATCAGTCTCTCAACAAGCTAGAGAATAGGGTTCTGCTCACTATTATTATCATCATTCCCATTTTACAGATGAAGAACCGGAAGCACAGATAAGTGACTGGATCACAGTCACACAGCTAGTAAGCTTCTGAGGCAGGATTCGAACTGGGACCTTCCCATCTCCATATCATATTAGAGGATCTTAGGGAGTCATTTCTTTCACATTTTCTTTTCCCTTGCTAAGCTGTGATATAGAGGCAGGACCTTTAAATCCACCTCAGGTCTGAGGTAGGAATTAGGAGGGGCTCCTGCCTAAAGGCAACCAAGCCAAGGAACATTCAGTCTAAGGAGGAAGGCTGGAAAGGAGAGCAGGGGAGCAGGCCCTGCCTTAACCCACTGGCTCCATAGTCCAAGAGGGATGCAGGACAGGGGAAGGAGGAGGAAGAAAAGAAGCCAGTGCTCGGGAGAAGACGACGGCGGCCCCAGGATGGGCTGCAGCTTGGCAGGATTTCCCCGCTCCATTTCCAGGCTCTGCACCCTGGAAAAGGCCTCTCTCCATCCCTCTTCCTCCGACTCAATATCCCTTCTATCAAGCCTTTGCTGACTCCAAGCCCCTTGGGTACCCGCTATTATTTGTGGCAGATGCCTTGCTTCTCATCCCTCCCGTGGAAGCCCAAGGAAAGAGGCCCAGGAATTATGGTTGGGGGAGGAGCATTCTGCAGGGGCAACAAGCGACACTGTAATGGGCAGCCCAACTTGAAGTCTTTACCTTTCCTGAGTGGTCAAAAGATCTCACTTTGGCTACTTTGTGCTGTACAGTTGAATAATAAGCCAATTTGGTTAATGATCCACCTGTGGGTAAAAAGATCAAAAACAATTCAGAACCAGGGTAGGGAAGTGTTTATCTCTCATTCTCATTATTTCCTTACTTTATTAACAAACTATTCTGTTGCAAATTAAAAACGTGTAGAATAAGGGATAAGCATGCGTGTGAATAGATTCCCCCATTTCACTCTTCCTGAAGGAGGATGGCAGCAGGGGCTGTGTATACTCACCAAGGACAAGATGTGGGCTCTGGGTATCAGAAAGTGGGGGACGAGGTGCTCAGCCCATTCCCATCTATGATTCTAGAACATGTTCAGTCTCACTTAGCTTAGATGACAGAGGCTATCACTCGACATAAGAGTTAAAGACCGACGCTGCCCCCAGCAAGGAAAGCGGGCCTCCGTCTTGGGCCCTGTGGCATGACTGCCAATGTTTTCACTGAAAAGCTTTATAACTGACAACTTTCCTCAGTGAACTGGCTGCCAATGGAACCAATTTCCCAACATACACAGCTGAAGAAATGAGGTTTTTAATGATTTCAAAAGAACTGCTCACCCAAATGAAGTTTTAATATCATCTTTCAAGGGAAGAATGGAAGCTCCATGAGGATAGGGATTATTTCATCCCGTCCAAGGCACACAGAACCTAGTAAATCCAAAGCAGGAGCTTCATAAAAGACTTGAGGATGGGTTAACTGACCCGAGTAATACCAACCCAGAATAATCAAAAGCAATCAAATGGTTGGTTTCAAAGTCCCAATTCCTACACTGACAAAAATACGTGAACTTCTTTTAAAAATCCTACTGCCTAGCAAATTTTGGCAGTTAATCTTGATGAGCTGCAAACTAGGAAGAAGGAGGATCTTCCTGAAATAAACAATGTGGAGATCAAATAAGATTATCTGAGGATTCACCTGCTTTCAAGGACAGTTAGTCAATGGCTTCTACTTTGACACAAAATAGAGAGGAAGAGGAAGGGAAAAAGGGGAAGAGGAAGGGAAAAAGAGGAAGGGAAGAGGAAGGGAAAAACAGGGAGAGGAAGAGGAAGGGAAAAAGGAGGGGAAGAAGGGAAGGGGAAGGGGAAAAGAGGGAGGGGAAGAGGAAGGGAAAAAGAGGGAAGGGAAGAGGAAGGAAAAAAGGAGGGGAAGAGGAGAGCATGTGTATAAGATAAGGTGGTTCAGGAAGCAACTTTTAGGCTTCAGAAATGATGGCAAAATGAAAGAAATCCCTTCCACACTATCCCCAAATGAGGTATTATCGTGTCCTGGTGGAAGCTGGAAATGAAGAAGGTACTAGATGAGTTTAATGGTTCCTCCCAGCTATGATTGTATGGACTAAAACCAGAACATTCCAAAACGACTTGCAGGGAAACTGGTTTTTGCCCAGGACCATGGGAAGGAAAGAATGAAACAAACTCTCCAGAGGAGGAAGGGCTGGATCAGCTTGTATAGGTCCAGAAGTGGTTGTTGCCCCTTCTCAGCTGAACAGCTGAGGCATCTGTCCTTACATCAAGCCAGGATGCCCTGTAATTCCAGCTTACTGCTCTGAGTTCAGATCTTGGGGGCCAAGTAAAGTGAATCCCTCTCCCTCAAAAACACTTCACAGTGATCGTGGTGATACTGGCAAGCATCAGAAGTTATTTTAAACTTTTTGTTTTGCAAATGATTAAATACTTTAAAGGAACACATTATAATTTGACACCAAATGACCTAGGATACATGGTATATTCAGAAAGCTTGTGTGCTTAGAATACTAATTTAGTCTCAAACATGCACTAACACATGGCCTTCAAACTAAAATATTTTCCTTTATAATTATTACTCCCCTTTCCATCCCTCTCTCTCCCCTTCTCGCTCTCTCGTAATGCAACAGAGATGGTCCTTGCATCTCCCTTCTTCCTCAAGTGATGTCAAACCTATGGTTTCATTCAAAGAACTCCTAAAATTGTCATTTCATCCGTTTCCTGGCAGCGATGAAAACTAACTGTGCTCTGTAAAGCAGGTAAGAGACCAGGAGGACCACCGGAGTTAGATCTCACCACTGGCTCCTCCAGCTGAGACCCCGGGTCACAGCCTAGGCTGGTTCCAACACTCACTGCTCCCAGAAGTCACCCCGGAAAGTCTGCATCCTCAAGAACATCTGAGAAGTGGATGAATTAGGGGATTCTTCCTACGGATTCTTCCTACAACAAACAGCTCTGGGTCGCTGAGCCCAAAGACACCTTCCCTATAAATGCACAGCCCCCAGCCAAGGGGCACGTGGCAGAGCCCTGAAAACCCTCAGGCCTCTCGCACCTGCTCCTCAGTCCAGGAGGGCAGGCCCCCTCCCCAAGCCCGAGGTGGGGAGGTTTTCAGAGGCTGTCTCCCGGGACAAAGGCCTCTCCCACAACCCACCAAAAAGCTGAGTGTCTCCCAGCAGCTGCCCTGCCTCACTGAGGCCTCCAGGATCTGGCACACTTGTAGACAGCTATGCATCCCAAAGCCCTCCGGGGCCTCCTCCCCCTTCCACAGAGCAGCCCCAGCCCAATCTCCCTTTCTGGGCTTCAGCCTGCCCCCCACCCCAGTCACCTAGGACAGACACACGGCCGGTCACTGTCACTTGGAGAAGATTTCCTGTCATTAGAGTGTTATCACAGGCACCAGTGACCAAAGAGGGAGACCAGGGGATGAGCATTCACTGAGCTTCTCCCAAGTGCCTCGGTGAGTGCTTGACTCCCAGACCACCTGGGAGGGAGGGTGCCATTACTGCCCCCTTTGACAGGTAAGGGGGCTGAGGCAGACAAGGGCACCTCCGCACTCTGGAGCGCCAGCTGCCTGCTTCTGAAGCACCCTGGGACACAAGGGACCTCGCAATATTAAAGCTCCAACGACTTGGGTACGTACAAAGGGAAAGCATGTTTTGCACCAAAAAGTTCTTAGTGAATAAAAAACGCACAGGGTACTCCAGATGAGACCTCTGCAATTCTGACCACATGCACCTGGCAGGGGATCAGCTGAGGAAGACGAGAGCCAAGCAAGATGAGGGGGAGCCTGAGGCTGGGCACTGGGACTTAGCCTGGCACCGCGGACCACAGCAGGGATAACTGCCATCCCTGCATATGAAAACCTGTATGGATCCCGAGGAAAGTGTTTGCTATTAAATGGACAGCCAGGGGCTGCTCTAGGCCCGGAGAGAGAAATCCACTTTGCCTCCATCAGTCTCCCACCAGTTTTGTCCGGGTATGCTGCCCGCTGCCTCTCACACACCAGAGGCAGAATTCAGACGAGCCCTGTGAGGAAGACCGCTCATCAGAGCCCCTCGGTTTCCCATTCTCTGCCTTCCTTTTGGGCCAGGTCAGGGCCCACTGTCCCGGCTCATCTTTGGCTCTTTGAGTCAGTGTGGCTGGCTTCGGTCTGAGAGAACGAGAAAGCTTTGCCGAGAACATCCGCCTCGCTGCCTCGGGTTTTCTGACCTCATCATAAAGGCCGGCACAAGGAAAGAGTGGAAACCAATGGGGATGGGAGAACGACCACGCCAGTCTGCTGGGCCGGTCCCTGGCTCTGAGCTCTTACTCACATGGGGGCTTCTGAAAGAATGAAACAAACTCCATCACTTGTTCAGGGCAACAAGCTCAAGAACATTAGATGTAAGGAGGAAGGAGACTTTTTTTTAAAAAGAGATTAAAAACCAGAACTAAAATACACCCTTAAGTGCATCTGCTTTAAAAACCGTGGTTCAACTTTGACATTCAGGGAAAGCCCCAATTCCAACTGGTGGCTTCTCAGCTACTCCATCAATCACTCAAATGAGCTGAATTTGAGACCTCTGGCCTCCAAAAGCAGACCTCAGACAATCTGCTTCTTGAAAGGGTCAGGGAGGCAATGAGCATTTATTAAGCACCCACTGTGTGCCAGGGATGCCGAGAGTAGCAAAAGAGAACTTCCTGCCCTTGAGGAAGGGGCTTCCATTTGCACTTCAGGAATTGGGACTGCAGAGGGTGAAAAGAGGGCCAGCACAGACTCAGAAGCCTGGGCTGGAGTCTCTGCTCTCTGACCGGCTCCTCAGGTGACTGTGGGCGGCCCTTTAGCAATCCCACTTTTGGTTTCTCATCTGGAAAGGGGAATAACTAGACTTTCACTCGGTTATTGGGAAAAGGTACTTTGTCCTCTGTGCAGCAGCACACAAGCTAGTATTAATTATTACTGTTCCCTACTTACTCAAAACAAAAGACCAGAGATTGGGAGCTGGAAGGGGCTCATCTAGGGATTCAGAACCCCAGCTGCCCAGTTGTTCGGCTTGGCACAGCAACTAGCACCGCCACAGACTGAATCACCCTTTCTCGGTGGTTTTATAACCTTGCATGATTTTTGCTATTAGCATTAGCAACCAAAATTACTTGGATTTATTAGCACATCAAGGCTCTCAGAGGCTGAAGGGGTCAGCAAGTGTGTCTCCCCCCAAACAACAACAAAACGAACATCTCCGGTCTTTTTTGTAGAGGGGGAGACTAGGGGTGGAGAATGTCCTTCTGGCCACTGCTGATGTGTTAGTTTTGCTGAATTGCCTCTCCTCCCTCCTTATCTTTGCTCGTTTGCTGTTTGCAGCAGGAGATGGCTCACGGGGTTCGGAAGAGGAACAGATTCAGAAATGAAGGTGATATAAAAAAGGTATCCCCGACATCTGAAACACTTTTTTACGTTTCTCATTTTACGGGTGAGGAAATTAGGGCCAAGAGAGAGGAAGAAACTTGCCCGGGATAATCTTCCTCCTTGGCAGCAGCACCGAGCCAACGAAGAAGGGAATTCTATTTCTGCAAACTCCACGAGCCTAATTTTAAAGCCACTGGTTCTCTCTGACCTTCCCCTCACCAAAGTGCTGCAAATGCCCAAGTGACTAAGGAGAGAGACTCCAGGGAGGAAACTGGTCTCCCGAGAGCCTTCTTCCTTCTTTGTGCAAGGACAAACACCTGCTGCTGAAATGCTCCTCGGTGCATTTTCCCACTTGCTCGCCGCCCAGAGTCACCCCCAGCCTTTCTCCTCAAATACTGCATCAGACTGCACCCCCCCCAATCACCGCCACCCCCACAGCAGGAAAACCAAGAGGGAAACGTTCTGGCTCGAGGGAAGCAAGACAGCAAATGGAGAGGAAGCAAAGAACAACTTCCTATTCCCACCAACTTCTAAGAACACCCTTGCTGCCCACCCAAAGAAGGCCTGCCCAGCCATCCAGGCCCAGAGCCCTCGGACATCCAGCTTCACCCCCCACCGTGCTGCTGAAACCGGGTCCACACCACCCCGGCCCGCCCAAAAGCAGAAGCCTCATGGGGGTCACTCAGTGCAAGCCTTCACTGCCACCGTGGGAGGTTCTCGGTAGGCCAGAGACGGCCGAGGCCCGGGCCCCGGGGAGCCAGCCGCGCTCAGTCAGCGCCTACCACCCGAGCCCTCTGCCTACCTCTCTGGAGAGGCCATCCCTTCCATCCAGGTTCAGTGAGGCAGCCTCTGCTACAGATTCTCAGCCTCACCCTGGACACTTCCATGAGCGTCCTGCTCTAGCCCTAGTCAGCTCCCTGTGGGAGAAGGCTCCTTCGGCGGCCCCTGCCCTACCTCACAGTTAACTAGCACAGGACCCGGGAGCACCTGGCCTCAGACTCTAGAACCCTCTGTTGCCTCAGTTTCCTCATCTGTAAAATGGGGTAAAACCAGCCCCTTCCTCCCAAGGTTGTTTATAAGGCTCAAGTAAGTTAATATTTGTTAAGAGCTTCGTAAACCTCCAATTACTGTGTAAATGCAAGTTCTGGTTCTTCTCTAACTTTTCACAGTTAAGGGGATGTGTTCAGAAAACCAAGGGGGCCTGCATGAAATGCTGTCACTTTTCCTCCAAGTTTTCAAAGGCAAAAGGAGGCTGTGGCCCGAGGTTCGTGGTGGTTCGTGGCCCGTGGTTTGTGGCCCGAGGTTCGTGGCCCGTGGTTCGTGGCCCGTGGTTCGTGGCCCGTGGTTCGTGGCCCTTACGGCAGAGCCTGGCTCCGGGGGCTCCCTGACCCAGAGCTGCGCCCTCTCCCGCTCCTGGGAGCGCCCCTAACGCCTCCTTCAGCGCCCAAGCCTGCAGTGCTACATCCCGCCATAGGACAAAACCCGGGGAGACTCCCCGAAGCGGCGGGTCCTCGGGCCTCCCTGCGGAGCCACAAGCGCCAGGGGTCCGGCCACTCGGCCCCCCGTGGCCAGACACTCGCCGCAGTGAGCGATGGCCGTGCTTCCTCAGGCTCTGCCCCCGCCCCCTCCTCTAACCCGGCTCCGGCCCTCGGGAACTCGGTGCGGGCCGAGCTGGGCCCGGCTCCTGCGCTCGGAGGCTCGCTGGGGGTACAGCGCACTGGGGCCGGAGTCGGCACCATCCTGCTGCTCCGTGGGGGTGACGGGGCTGTGGGAGAGGAGACGGCCGGGCAGAGCCCAGGAAGACCCTGGTCCGGGGACCCTCCCCGCTGCCGTTTTCTGAGCCCGACAAGCCCCCCGGGAGTGCGGGGCACAAAGCCCCCTGCTCCGAGCTCCTCAGGGGGAGGTCAGGGCCCCCCTCCCGGCAGCCCCCGCTTTTTTCCAGCTGTTCACAATTTCACTGGGAAAAACCAGGAAACCGGACCGACCAAAGAAGCAGGAGCGGCCGGCCCACGGCAGGCCCTTCCCAACTCCGGGGCCTCCGGGGGAGTGGGGAGCCCCCGCGCCAGGAGGGAGGGCCGGCCCTGTGGGAGGGCCCCACTACCCCTGGGAGCCGCGGCCACGGGGAGGCTCACAGCGGGGGTCTCGGCCAAGGCCGGTCCTGGGGGAGGCCAGGGGCTCCGGGGGTGGGGGGCTCCCCCAGGGACGGGATAGAGAACAAAGGAGCCCCCCCCAGAGCCCCGGCTCCCACCAGGACCGCCGGACCCCTCCCCAGCCCGTCCCGAAGTTTCCCCCTCCAACGCCACCGCCCCCAGAAGCCTTGCGGGAAGTCGGCGCTCGCCGCGTCACCGCCCCCTAGCAAATGCCCAATGACCCCCTCATGGGCGGGGGCGGGGAGAGCAGAGCCGCGGCCGAGGGAATTAGAACTAAAGTGATGGGGAAAGATGGAGGGACGGACACCGGGTGCGGGCTGGAAGGGACGGGGGACTGGCAGCGGGCGGGCATCCGGACCGGACGCCGGGGAGGGATGAGGGAGCTGCGGGGGAAGGGGAGGCGAAGGGCTGCGGGTCCGCGGGGGTCCGGAGGGAACGGTGGTTGGTCTGGGGGTGTTTATGAGAGGACCCGGCGGTGGGAGTGGGGTGAAAGACTCTGGGGGGAGGGGCAGTTTGAGGGACTGGGGGGAGGTCGCCGGGGGGCCCTCCTGAATTCCAGCTGACTGTTGTTTACCTCTTCCCTCCCCCTCCCACCCCACTCGGACCCCCCTCCCGCGGGGACCCACAGGAGCGGCCAGGACGGGCCGGGCCGGGCCTGCCCCGCTGCCTCTCGGGTCTTGTAGTCTCCCCGCCGGCCTCCGGCCCCGAAGGCGCGGGATCGAGGACTCCACTTCCCGCCGTGCCCCGTTCTCCCGGCCCGCAGCTGGGGCTGCCGGGATCGGTAGTCCGGCGGCGCACCCGCTGCCCGCCCGGAGGCCGCCGGGGAAACTACAGTCCCCGTGAGGCCCTGCGGTGGCTCCCACCGAGTCCCCTCCCCGCCTCTCCTCCTCCCCCCGCCCTTCGTCCGTCCCCCGCCTCCCCCTAGTTCACCGGTACCGGGGACGGACAGCCCCAGCCTCGCCCACCCCGCCCCGCTCTCGGGCCCCTCGGCCCCCCGCTACCTATGTCTATGGCGAAGCGCTTGGCGTTCTCCAAGTTGCGGAAGATCTCGTCCGGCGGGAGGGTGATGCTCTTGTCCAGGCTGTCCCCGCTGCTGCCGCTGCTGCTCGCTCCACACTCCGCCATTTTGAATCTGCCTGGCCAGCTTCATCAGCCATGCAGATATATGCGCATGTATTTGAATGTTAATAGACCCCGCCCCTTCGTCGAATAGTTTATGCTAATGAGGTCCTGCGGGACTGGTTGCCTCGGGATTCTTTCTAAGACCCTGAGGCTACTTCGGCTGAGTGGTCAGCCCTGGGAAGAGGATTTAGGGGGACATCAAAGTCACAGACTGAGAGCTGTGGAAGGACCCTCAAAGGGGCACGGGACGTGAAGCCCTGATTTTTTACAAAGGGAGAAACTGAGTCACGGAGAGACGTGAAGGGACTAAGTAGAGCTAGGATTTGAACTCAGGTCCTGTGACTCAAATCCACTTCTTCCGCACTGTACCATGGCTGCCTTATCTCGGTCAGAACACCCGCAAGGTTCCTTGCGGAGCTGAGACTCCTACTGAATCAACTAACTCTCCTCTTCCCTCGAGCAGGGTGACTGTCCAGTGCCCCCCCTCAGGGCAAATTCTTACTCCCTTTGCTACGTTGGACCGGCCAAGTCATCCCCCCGGTGCTCCTCCGCAAAACGGGGGAGGAGGTGGATGAGCCCATGGATTCAGTTCGGTAGCATTTATTAAGCACCTACTGTATACCACCCGCTTGTCATTTATTGGGGCTCTCCAAGAATTTGCATCCTATTGGGAGAAACGGCATGTAGACAAAAATCCCTGCTACGCCATTGGAAACAAGTGCCTTTTGATTGGCTCTAGTACCGAGGAGCTCACCATTTCCCTTGAATTTTGGACAGGTCTAAGGACTTTACAAACCTTTGTAGTTTACAAAGTACTTCCAAATGCATTATGTCATCAGTGGACCAATTAGCAAACATTTATTAAGTGTCTTACATGCAGAACTAGAGTCTCTCTACGTCTGTGAAAGTCAGCGTCCTCAATTGTCCCCATTTTGCAGATGGAGAAACCGGCTGAAGAGGGCAAGGTTCCATGACAAGGTGTCCAAGATCACACCACCAGGAAGCAATGGATCTAGGCCTCTTGAGTCAATCTAGAAAGCAATTGTACCTGCAGCAAAAATCCTTAAGGCTTGTGGCTCAGACTTCCCCAGGCAATATCTTCTACTTTGGGATGACTCCATCATTAAGAATTTTTTTTCCTGGAGTTTCTCTGATTTATCAGTGTTCTTCCTAAAATCCGACACGTACAATGGACATAATTCTGCAGATATAATCTAACCAGGAGAAAGGGCAGCAATTAGTCTCTTCTCAACTTCTTTAGGGCATCCTTTTCAAAGCACCGTCTAGTTTTATTTTTATTGAATTTCCTTGCTACCTTTTATTTTCATATCCTTTTCATTTCCAAATATATTCTTCCTCTTCTAAGCAGAAAGTATTTCCTTATGTGAGGATAGAAAAGTGTGTGGAACACTCTCACCTAAAAGAATGTAAATATAGAAGGATTCGGTACAATTGTTGAATTAATTAATTTAAAGTGTAAATTAAAGTGTAAAGTGTAAAGTGAACAAGTCCTTCATCCATATGGGGAGAGGAAGACGTTGATCATTGGATGAGATTAGATGACTCCGTACAGGAAATACTTTTCCATTGGCTGAAAGAAATAGGCCTCTGAGCCTATACGCACATATACATGTATAGATATCATACATCCTAATAGACCAGTTGAGAGTGGGGCATCCCAGCAGTCAGCCAGTGGGGAGAGGAAGGAGGAGAAAGACCCAGTGGTGAATGTTAACAGTTGACAAGATTTGGACTTTCCCTCTGCATACATAACAATGAACCTAGAGCACCTGTGGATGGTGCCATGGTGTACAGTTGTGTACACAACAGGTATGTTGTGTAAGACACAACAAGGATAAACTAGAGTTACTAAGGAAAGAGCTTTCAGGATTCCCACAGAAAGAATACTGACCTTCAGAGCTCCACAGAGAGCTAAATTTAGGGGCACCTTCCTCAGGACTCCATGAAGAAAGAAGAGGACATTCAGTATCGAAGAGAAGAGGGGTTACCCCTTTGCTGCACTTATAACTCTCAACTTGAATCTATTTTCTCTATGTGCACTGTGAATATTACAATGAGAGAATGTGTCTCAGACTCATAGGAGCATTGGTTTTATACCAAACAAACCTGTTCTACCTGCTTAGTAAATGCTTCTTTTTAGGAGCTAATGAAGGCTGACAGTCCATGGTGAACACACCTTATGGGGGCTCCTGAATGGCAGTTGCAGAAAAGCTCTCCGACTTTCAAGGTTACTTCTAAAACCCTCAGGGAAGAAGTAGTCAGTCATACCCTGGAGACTCAAGCTGTCAGTGCCAAGTGGGAGCTGGGAGAGTGAGCCCAGAGGGAGTAATATATTTGTAATGGTGAATTTAATGAGAGAGCAAGAAGGAGAAAAGGCAATTCAGCAAAACATAGCGATGCAACAACCAAGTTTGAGAGTGGATGCCATCCTTCTGAGAAGACCACCTCCCTCCCTTCCTTAAAGAGGTACAGGGCTCAGGAAGTCCTGAGGAAGGTGCCCCTAAATTTAGCTCTCTGTGGAGCTCTGAAGGTCAGTATTCTTTCGGTGGGAATCCTGAAAGCTCTTTCCTTAGTAACTCTAGTTTATCCTTGTTGTGTCTTACACAACATACCTGTTGTGTACACAACTGTACACCATGGCACCATCCACAGGTGCTCTGAGTTCATTGTTATGTATGCAGAGGGAAAGTCCAAATCTTGTCAACTGTTGTCTTCTCAAAGCTTTTGTTCCCTTCTCCCAAGGTCATTATGATTGGATTACACTCCATCTCATTTGTTATTGAGTTTTACATTTATCGTGGGTGATGTTTTTCTGGTTCTGCTCACTTCTCTCTTCACCAGGTCACACACATCTTCTCAGATTCTTTCTGTTCTTCATTTATTACACTGTTATTACAGTAACATTCTATTACACAATGTACTACAATTTGTTTAACTGTTCTTTGTTCTTGATTTTTGGCTACTACAAAAATATCTTCGTACACACCAGTGGTCCTCAAACTTTTTAAATAGGCGCCCAGTTCACTGTCCCTCAGACTGTGGGAGGGCCGGACTATAGTAAAAACAAAAGCTCACACTCTGTCTCTGCCCCTCAGCCATTGGCCATAACCCAGTGGGCCACATATGGCCATAAATAGTTTGAGAACCTCTGCACTAGACTTTTCTTTGTGCCTTTGACTTCTGGGGTTGATAAACCGACCAGTGGGATCTCTGGCCATGTTAGCCATTTTCTTGGAGTGATTCCAAATTGCTTTCCAGAATCCTTGTACCAAGTCCTTGTTCTACCAACACTATATGTGTATGTCTGTTTTTTCCCAGTTCCTCCAACAATGGCTCTATTATCATCTTTGCCAGGCTGCTGGGTGTGAAGTGAAAGCTCAGATTTCTTTTGATTTGCATGTCTGTGACTGGAGATTGGAGTCATTTTTCTTGTGGTTGTTAACATTAACAGTTTGAATATTCCTTTTGACATGTATCTGTTCATATCTTATTACCACGTATCCAATGGGAAATACTTATTACTCATATATTTTTGTTAGTTCCCTCTGCATGATGGCATGTAAAACCCTTATTAGAAATTTTTGATACAGATTTGCCCCCCCCCAAAATCAATGATTTCCCTTCTGAGAATCCTAGATGTATTTTGTTTACACAAAAACTTCATTAAACTGTAATGTTCGGTTTTATTTTTGTACATATTATATGATTGAATAACATATTGAGTTTGTAACCTAGTAAATAGGATTTTTTTTTAATATACTCGTCTGTTGACCTGACTTCAAACTCATTCAAAACTTTTTTCCTATAATGAAATGCCTGGATTTTTTTTTTTTTTTAGTTGATTTGATTTGATTTTACTTGAATTGATTTGATTACTAGTGTAAATAAGGTCTGAATCCACACTGATAGTGAAGCAGAGTTCCCACCCAGTTTTAAAAAAAGATCACTCTTGCATGACCCAGGGCAAGCCACTTAACCTTGACTCCCTAGCCAAAAAAGAAAAGAAAAAAGGTCACTCAATTAACAGGTATTTATTTTATGTCCTCATGGATGAGCACCAGCCCCAAGGCCAGATCCCTGCTGAACACTGAACATCAAAGAGGGAGAGTAGAGGTAGCTAGAAGGCACAGTACATGGAGCTACATCCCTGGAGTCAGTAGAACCTGATTTTAAATCTGGCCTTAGCCACTAACATTTCCTAGCTATGTGACCCTGAGCAAGTTACTTGACCTCAAAATAAAAGAGGGGGAAGAGTAAAAACAAGAGGGATATTGTATCTCATCTTTTGTCATTTACATCATATTTTTCTTATAACAGTACAGATTTTGCCTCCATTTTATGGATAAGAAAATAGAGTTCCAAAACAAGGTAGTCTAGTGCAGTGGAAAGTACACTGGATTGAGAGTCAATTGATAGAAGTTTTAGTGCTGACTATGACTATGATTATGACTATGAAGGAGGGAGGGAGGGAAGGAAGGAAGGAAGGAAGGAAGGAAGGAAGGAAGGAAGGAAGGAAGGAAGGAAGGAAGGAAGGAAGGAAGGAAGGAAGGAAGGAAGGAAGGAAGGAAGGAAGGAAAGGGAGGAAGGAAGGAAGGAAGGGAGGGAGGGAGGGAGGGAGGGAGGGAGGGAAGGGAGGGAGGGAGGGAGGGAGGGAGGGAGGGAAGGGAGGGAGGGAAGGGAGGGAGGGAGGGAGGGAGGGAGGGAAGGGAGGGAGGGAGGGAGGGAGGAAGGGAGGGAGGGAGGAAGGAAGGAAGGAAGGAAGGAAGGAAGGAAGGAAGGAAGGAAGGAAGGAAGGAAGGAAGGAAGGAAGGAAGGAAGGAAGGAAGGAAGGAAGGAAGGAAGGAAGCATAAAATCCAACTCCCTTCACTTTATAGATGGGAAACTATGATAGAGAAAGGTTATCCCACTTAAGCAATACCATACAAGATAGTTGTAAATGGCTAGAACTGAGCAATGCACTTGGATAATGAAGCACATGAGACTAATTGCCAATTGGACAGTTCCCTTTTAACTTGTTTGAAGGTTGACCCTCCCCAGCTGTTCTGTGCTGACTTGATGTGGTGTAACAAACAGGAATTGTACATGCAAGTAGTGATATAACAAACAATATAAGTCAACATGGTATTGTAAGAGATTTCCAGAAGTCCTAGAAGGAGGGTATGTAAACATCAGTCACACATACACCTTCTTCAGCAACCAAGAGATAGTCCAAAACCAATCTATTGTCCATTGCTTCACGTGTCAGGGAATCCAATGATCCCCACAAGTTTTTGGATTTTAACTCAGATCCTCTGATTCCATAGACAGCCCTCTTTCCTGTGCATCATACTTCAAATAGAAATGGCTGCCTTTTCTACTCAAGAGGCGGTTCCAAGTATAAACTTTACTGGACATAAAATAGGCAGGTGACCATTTTCAGCTTCCCAGACTCATAGATTTTCCAAACAAGCATCACAGAGTTTAGAAATCTTTCTCTAAGAGCTCTTAATCTGGTATCTATGAACTTTTTTTAAAAAATGTTTTTGTTAATTGTAGGTTTTAATATTATAATCTTTGTAATCCCTTACATTTTGTGCATTCAAAATATTCTGAGATTTATAACCTTTATTAGACTGTGAAAAGGTGCAGAACACAATCTAACCACTCCATTGTATAAATAGATCAATTGAGAATTTTTAAAAACTGACTTGAAAATCAAAAGTTTAGGTCAGCTGTTATTAGCCATTATGAATGATGTGATAATAGATATCACTATGTAATGGAGAGCCAGCCTCCAAATTCAGGGATATCTGCTTCATGATGCTAAGTCGTTTAACCTCTTAATGTCATAAGGAAACTTTGAATGAGTGACCTATGACTATGACTATGACTATGAGGGAGGGAGGGAGGGAAGAAGGAAGGAAGTGACCTATAAATCAATGAAATAATAGATCTGGCTATAGAAAAGTAAAATAACAAAATCAAAAAATAACCAAAAAAAAAAAGGCCAAATCCCAATCTTGAAGTCAACAATGAGCTCCTATAAAGTGCAGTAGGACAACTTGCTGTGCTAAAGTCCTGGGGTACAGATTAAGGGGAAAAAAAAAAAAAAAAAAAAAAAAAAAAAAAACTAGTTTCAATTCCTGTCTCAGAAACCTGTTAAGTTCAGATATCTGATCAGAGCACTCCACACATTTTAACGCATGTACGTTAATGCTATTTTGATGTGATAGCTTTAAAATATAGATTTAAGGTTTATAAGCTATTTCTTTCCCTTCAGACAATTATGATTATTGTGAAATAGGTTTCCATGTCTTACAGATGAGAACATTTTGGCTCTATTTAAAACGACCTTGACCCAAGGTCACACAGCTAGTAACTCACCATTGCTCACACCCAACTCTTCTCGGGCTGGTTCTTGTTAATGCTAGCTTCTAGCTCCTATTTCGGGGAGTGGGGATGTGGGAATGGTGAAAATTAGGGATGCTGGAGGTCAGGATGAAGGTTTGGGGCGGACAACTTGCTTGGCATCTATCCTCCCCCACCCCTTTGATTTAGCTAAGTTTCAAATAAAGCCTATTAACTTCCTTATTCTCCCTCATAAAAGAACCAGTAGGGCCTGACTAACGGGGTCTATTATTTCTTCCCTCCCCTTGCAAAGGTCCCACCCACCCCCCAGTCACAGAAGACCCCCCAGTTAGCTTGGATTTCTGCGTCCAAGGACTACCTCTCTCCCATCAGCTTTCCCAAAGAGAAACCAGTAAATCACCAAACAGATCGATTATATTTAAAAATTTATTTGCATTTCCAGCACGTAGGCCATCTCTACATGCCGTCCAATGACAGCTTTAAACGCTGATTACATATTCCAGGCCCTCCATAGCAGGCAACATGCAGATCCTTTTAGGAGAATAACAAGACATGGATTTCCCCTCCCCTTCCCTCCAGGATCCCACCCTCAACACATAGAAAGCCCCACCCCTAAAATATAATCTGTACAGTGGCCTTTCCTGGAAAGGCTTCCAATAAATACATCCATCATCAAAACAACACCAGTTGTTACTTTTTTTCCTATGAGGATATGCACCGGGTACTGCCTTTACAAAAGGCGTCACTAGTTCATCTGCCCCCACAGCCCTGAAATTGGCACATGCCCTGAAGGATGCCCTCTCCAACCTAGGATAACAAAACTCGGGGACCCCTCTGGTGCCACAATATGGACACATTGACTGAAGTTCCCCGGGGCTGGGGTGCAGACCAACGCATTACAACCTTAATGAATCAGGTTAGATAATAGGGAGCCCTCTTCACTGAAGATGGGCCAACAGTCCTCAGGGAACCTAACTTCACATTCTTTGAGAATGGCCCTCTCTCTGGTCCAGCAGGCCGGACCAGGAGAATCAACATCCTTCCACGAGAAGGGGAGAACCCCAATGGAGCACTTGGTGCTCTGTAAGAGAAAGGGAGGAAGCATTTTGCTCTACATTCTAGAGGAGCCAGAGACTTGGAAAGCAAGTCCGGATTTTCCTCTGGATCGGATAAGCACGGGTTACCCAGAGTCCTCGTGGTCCTACCAAGGCCGCCAGAGGTTAGAGGGCGACTGTGCGGAGGTTGGTTTGGTCAAAGTAGCAGGGGTCAGGGGCGAGGAGGAGGAGGAAGGCGCTTTCAAGTCTGCCAGAGTGGCCAGGGATGCCTGCGGCCTCTGGAAGTGATAAAGCAGCTTCATCTGCGTGTCCGTGTTGGCCGAGTGCAGAGTCAAGAACTGGACGGCTTCTTTGAGGCACCAAGAGTAGCCCTCGCTGTAGTCCTGTTGCAGGCTCTTGGGGCAGGATGCGAAAGCTGCCGGGGGGGGGGGGGGGGGGGAAAAGGGAGAGGTCGCCTCAGAAATCCCTTCGGACAATCCACGGGGGAACCCGCCAAATCCCCCACTCGCGGGATGGGACGCTGGGGGGCCCAAGAACTCACCTTTGCTGTGCTTCAGGTAGCTGACGGTCATCTCCAGGATGTCGGCCTTCTCCAGCTTGGAGTTGGGCTGGTGTCTCTGGAACTCCTTCTCCAGCAGGAGCTTCAGCTGCTCGATGCTGCTGTTGATGCGGTCCCGGCGCATCTTCTCCACCACCGGCTTCCTCAGCTGAGGAGGGAGAGAGAGGAAACAGAAAACTGAGCGGATCCGTCGCCATCCAAAAAGCTCCTCCCGGGAGCCTCCGCGGCCCGGCGCTGGGAGACCAGCCCGGGATACTTACTCTGTTCTTCTCTTTGGGAGTGAGGATATCCATGGAAATGGCGTTGGGAGCCATGGCTTGAGGAGGGCTGCGAGGAGAGTTCGGTTGGGAGTTGGAGCTGCCGGCGGACGCTGCCTCGGAACGCCCGGGCTGCCCTATTTATATGCCCAGGGCTGCATACAAATGCATGGGGCCAGCGCTCTTCCGAGGTTCCCACACTCCCCGGCCAATCCGGGTCCTCGGAAGGACAAAAGAGAGAGCATCTATTACTGTATGGTAAATTGCTTGTGAATTGCCTGGGGAGTAATGACTGCTCCCAGAGGAGCAGGTGGACCGGGGAGGCCGCCGGACAATAGAACTCGGCTTTGGCGGGATGGCCGGGGACTGTGGGAAAGCGTGGGCCATCATTTTAATTACCGCCGGGCCCCAACTTGGGAGCTGAACATCTCAATATGTCGCCTTTTCCCAGGCCGGGGGAAGCTGCGCTGGAGAAGGTGGAAGGGAGGGGAGAGGGGAGGGGGAGCAGGAAGGAGTAGCTTCCCCCTCCCCTCCCCCTTCCTTAATTCCCTAGCCACCCACTTACTTAAAAAAAAAAAAAAAAAAAAAAAAAAAAGGCAGCAAAGTGTGTGTGGAGGGGAAGGGGGAAGGGGGGGGAGGGTTAAGTCGATGAAGCCCATCTTTCATTTGGACATGAAACACTCTGACATTAACCCGGGGATCCTGAATAGTGGATTGTCCACACTATCTCTGGGCTTCCTTTCTCTGATGACTTGGGGTGAGGGCTGGACTATTTAGCAGCGGAGACAGGAGCGGTAGGAAAAGATTGCTGCTTTTTCACTCCTTAGGGGGCTCGATGGCAGGGGGCTCGTTTTTATAGGATCATATTGAGAAATGGCAAGAATCTTAGTGGTTAATTAGCTAGCCACCCCTTCATTTTACAGGGGAGGAAACTGAGACCCAGAGATAGGTGACTTGGTTAAGGTCACACAGATGCTGGAGTTTCAAGGTTCATCTTTCCTCTTTTTTTTTTTAACTCTTTTTCTGCCGGGGAGGAAATCAGGGTTAAGTGATTTGCCCAAAGAACTACACAGCCAGTCAAGTGTCAGAGGCTGAATTTGAACTCAGGCCCTCCTGTCTCCAGAGCTGGTGCTCTATCTACTATTCTCTCTCTGTCTCTCTCTGTCTCTGTCTCTGTCTCTGTCTCTGTCTCTCTGTCTCTCTCTCTCTGTCTCTCTCTGTCTCTCTCTCTCTGTCTCTCTCTCTCTCTGTTTCTCTTTCTCTCTCTTTTTTCCCCCCCTGAGGCTGGGGTTAAGTGACTTGCCCAGGGTCACACAGCTAGGAAGTGTTAAGTGTCTGAGACCAGATTTGAACTCAGGTCCTCCTGAATTCAAGGCCGGTGCTCTATCCACTGTGCCACCTAGCTGCCCCCCCTCTATCTACTATTCAACCCTAGCTGCCCCTAAGATAATGTGTTTTTTTTTTTTTAATAAAGCTTTCAAAACATATGCACAGATAATTTGACATTGACCCTTGAATAGCCTTGTGTTCCAGATTTTCTCCTCCTTCCCCCTCACCCCCTCCCCTAGATGGCAAGCAATTCAATATCTATTAAACATGTTAAAATATAGGTTAAATCCAATATGTATAAACATTGATACAATTCTCTTGCTGCACAAGAGAAATCATATCCAAAAAAAAAAAAAAAAAAGAAAGAAAGAAAGTAAATGAGTAAGAAAACAAAATACAAGTGAACAACAACAAAGAGTGAGAATGTTATGTTGTGATCCTTATTTGGTTCCCACAGACCTCTCTCTGGGTGTAGATGGCTCTCTTCATCATAAAATCATTGGAACTGCCATCAATCATAAGATAATGTTTTAAAATAATTGAAGGAAATGTCTAATTTTACTTAGAGATTAGTGAAAATAAAGATGTATTTCCCCCCATCTAAGTTATAGATCTGCTGAAGTCTACTCTTAATTAAGAAACTTCCCCCACCATATTTTTTAATGAGTTTCCAGAGTGATTCATAAGTCACCCATTCCCTCCTCAATAGTCCTTCCCCACTCTACAAAATGGGCACTCTGATTTTGAGATATCCTAGTCTATGGAACTGTTCCTCTGTCCCCCACTTTCTACATCAGTCTAGGCTTACAGTAGTCCTTTCTATAACACTGTGGTACTCAACTTTGTAGAGAGGTCTTCTGTGGCTCCCTATTACCTCTAGTATAAATACACAGTGCCTCTATCAAACCCTGCCATCTGATAGTGAACAAACTTTCCAGGATAATTACATATTATGCTATCTCCTGAGTATGATGTTCCAGCCCAAAATTTGGTTCTATTTGCTGTTAGCACAAAACATATTATTTCCCACCTCTAGGCCTTTGCAGGAGCTGTTCCTCACACCTGGAATTTCAGTCATTTTTTTCAGTCCTGTCTGATTCTTCCTCTTTGGAACTCCATTTGAAGTTTTCTTGCCAGAGATACTGGAGTGGTTTGCCATTTCTTTGTCCAGCACTTTTTTTTGTAGATGAGGAAACTGAGGCACACAGGTAAGTTGACTTATTCAGGGTCACACAGCCAGATGTGAGGCCAGATTTGAACTCAGGAAGATGAGTCCTGACTTTAAACTCAGCCTCCATCCACTGAACATCACCTAGACAGTTCTCTCTATTCATCCTTTCCTCTTAGAATCCCTGACATTTAGAGATTAAAGACTTAATTCAAGTACCATCCCTATGGGACTGTTTTCTTGATCCCCCTCAGGTATTAGTGATGAACAAATCCCTTTACTTTTAATTTATTTTCTATATTTATTGTCCTTCCTCAGTAAAAAAGACTGAACAACAACTCTCCTTTTTGAGGGTAAGAAATTTTGTTTTAGTCTGTACCTAGTATAACACCTGGTATACATTAGATGCTTAATAAGTACTCTCAAAATTGAATTAGTCAGCAAATATCTCCAAAAGCTTGCGTTCATGGGAAGGCTGTAATAGGCTACTAGGGACTGTAAGACTATTTCCTAAGCCTTAAAGAAAGACTACTTTGCTTTGGGTTCTCTTTCTTTTGGCCCATTGCTCTCCCTCTCTCTCCTAAGCTCTGGGATAGAATTCTAGCTACTGCCTAGGGACCCTAGGAAGCTCCCAGGTGTTCATCTGTCCCATCTTTGTCTCTTGGAATCACACGCTTTCCTTTTAATAAGGAGTCTGAATACCAGCTGGCCCAATCATAGGTGAACCATGGTCCAAAAGCAGACCAAAGCAAAGATAGCTTCAAACCTGTTTGGAACAATTAAATTCAAAAGAGATAAAAGGGGGAAGGAATCCTATTCCTATTCCTCAATCAGAACCTGACCTCAGACTCCAGCCAGGGATATAATTATGATCACAAACCATCTCCATCTTCCAACCTACGGACTGACTCTTTACCCTGGCCAGAGATTGACCTCTCCCTTTTCCTTTGAGTTGCAGACTCAAACTGATTCCCTTATGGTGACTCACAGAGTGAGCCTTAATTCTGTCCCTGCAAGTCAATTCTTGCTTCCTGGGATGTCAATGTGAAATCACTAGGTGATAAAGTGTGAATTATTCTGTCTGCTAAAGTAAAAAAAAAAATCCCAATCTAACTCAGATAGATTATATGACTGATGGATTGACAGGAAAAATGTTGAATAGGAAACACAGAATCACAGAATTGGAAGGTTTTACAGGACCTCGGAGGCCATCTAATCTAACTTCTTGTCCAAAAGGAATCTTTACTATAACATATCCAACAAGTAGTGATCCAGTTTGGGCTTGAAAACCTTCAAGGAAAGGGATTCACTGATTTTTGCTCCTAGTAGAGAGAGGTCTGGGCAGCTAAATAACACGATGAATAGTGATAGATCTTGAATCAAAGGATCTGAGTTCAAATTTGACCTTAGATGCTTATTAGATGTGTGACACTGGGGAAATCACCTTGTTGTCTCACTTTCCTCATCTAGAAAATGAGCTGGAGAAGGAAATGGTAAACTACTCCAGTATCTTTGCCAGGAAAATCTCAAATGGAGTAGCCTGCCAGGACTGAAAAGACTGAACAACAATTCTTTTGTAGGATGTAAGTTCCTTGAGGGATGGTTCTGCTTAATAAATGCTTGTTGGTTTGTTGAGTAGTTAGTCATGGAATAGGCTGTGGAAGTTAAAAGCTGGGGAAAACCCAGAGGGATTCCAAGTACCTCTTGCTGCTGGAGTCCAGAAGGGAAGGGCTGGTAATTCAATAAAATGGGTACCATATCCCTGCCCTTTGGAGAGAGAGTAATAGATGAGAGCCCATAATGTCCCCTCTTAAGCTTGATGAAAGATCAGCTACCAAAGGTAGTTTTCACAGGGACACAGGATCTTGGAACTAGAGCCAGAATGGTCCTCTCAAGCCCTTCATCCCTTCATTTTACAAAGGGGAAAACTTAGGTCTGGAAAAGGATGTCAAGTTGGTCAAATGTGTGCACATAATTCATTTTCAAAGGCAAATGCTATTGCTCCTAACTCATAGTAGATAATAAGATTAGTTTTTCAGTTGGAAACAGAAGAAATCATCCCATCACATTAGGAAATTGAGTCTCAGAAAGAACAAATGGCTTACCTAAGATCAGATGCTCCCACCTCAAAGCCTTAACTCAGTTCTCTTCCTTTTGTGCTATATTAAGTTCCATCTTTGGGGTGATCTTTCCAGTGGAAGAAACAATGGTAATTTATTGAGTTTAGAAAGTGGGATGCCCACCCACATCTACATCATTTGTCACTTTTGTTGATAAGCCTAGATGCTCTTCCAAACCCTACTAAGAAAGTGAATTCAAACAGAAGGAAGAGTAGCTACAGTGAGACTTTTAAGATTCTTGGGAGGCAGTTCAGAACTGAATTTTTTTTTAATTTAAAAATTGTTTAGATCTTCATTTTCCCCTCCTCTCTCCCTCTTCCCCCTTCTGCCTCCAATTAAGAAGATTGAACCTGTGTTCATATGCCAAGTCATTTTTTAAAATTTTTGATTCTCAGTTTTCTTATTTATAACATTTGGAATAGATGGCCTGGGGGTCCCAGGAGCACCAGAGCTAAATTTCTCTCACTCTCCTGGGGCAAAATTCCAATGGCTTCATCTTTTTCCTTCCACCCATTTCTTTTTTTTTTTTTTTTTCCCTGAGGCTAGAGTTAAGTGACTTGCCCAGGATCACACAGCTAGGAAGTGTTAAGGGTCTGAGAGCAGATTTAAACTCAGGTCTTCATAAATTCAGGGCTGGTGCTCTATCCACTGCATCACCTAGCTGCCCCCCCCTTCCACCCATTTCTAATGTGGGGAGCTGGGGCTCATGACATCATGAGTTATTAAGTCATAAGTTTAGAAGCAAAAGGACCCTTTGAAGTGATCTAATCCATCCCTCTCATTTTATAAATGAGGAAACTGAAATCCAGAGGCAATGGAACTGGCCCAAAGTCACAGTTGGGATGAGAAGTCAGGTCCTCAGCTCCATCAGGTTGAGCTAAATGATCTCTAAGCTCTTTCCCAAGATGATGTTCTGCTATTTTTGTGTTTTGAATGCATGGTGCTTAAATAGAGAGTATAGGGGTGGCTTTGTTCATCCTAGTTCCATCCAAACCCAGGTCTGAAGTCCTAGGTCCCAACCCATTGTTAAGTAGTTAAATCAAAAAGTGGTTGAGGAGACGGGAATCTCTTAGTAACACTTCCCACAGTGATGTTTGTTGTTGTTGTTTTTAATTTCTATAAACCTTTAAAGCTTATGTGACCCTGGATATATAAGTACATAAAACAGGCATACAAATCAAACATTTTGATGGATTTGGCTCTTTTCACCAATAAAATGATTCAGACTAGTTTTAGTACTTGTGATGAAGCGAGCCATCTACATCCAGAAAGAAGACTATGGGCATTGAATGTGGATCACAACATAGCATTTTTCATCTTTTTTGTTGTTTGTTTGCTTGTTTTTTCTCTCCTTTCCCCCCCCTTTTTTTTGTCTGATTTTTTTGTGCAGCATGATAATGATAGAAATATGGACAGAAGAATTGCACATGTTTAACCTACATTGGATTACTTGCTGTCTAGGGGAGAGAGTCAGGGGAAGAGAAAAAAAAATTGGAATACAAGGTTTTGCAAGGGTGAATTTTGAAAACTATCTTTGCATGTATCTTGAAAATAAAAAAGCTATTAAATAAAAAAAACATCAAATATTTGTTGATAATAGTCATAATTTCATGACTCCCACATTCAGTTATGAAACTCCATAGGAAGAGGCAAATTACAGTTTAAGAAGCTGGGCTATAGGGCATTCATGGGTTGACCCCTTTAGTCACCTAGCCCATAGAGACCCAGCAAGATAAGAAATGCATCTTCCTTCCAACACCAAATTCCCATCCAAAATGCCACCTTGCCTCTTGCTCTCCTTGGTATCTATTACTGTTATTATTATCAGAATGGACAAGATGTCCCTTCCAACTCTCAGTGCATTCTCTGTTTATTCAGAAACCTTAATTGACTAGAAAGTATTTGTAAGATGAATGTGTGTGTGTGTTTGAGAATAAGTGTGAGTGTGTGTGTGTGTGAATGTGAGTATAGGAATCTACGTGGTGCAGTGGGATAGAACACTGGGCTTGTAATAAGGAAAACTCATCTTCATGAGTTCTAATCCAGCCTCAGACACTTACTAACTGTATGAACCTGGACTAGTCACTTAACCCTGTTTGCCTCAGTTTTCTCATTTATAAAATGGGCTGGAGAAAGAAATGACAAACTGGGTATTATCTCTACCAAGAAAACCCTAAATGGAGTCACAAAGAGGTGAATGTGATTCTCAACAAGTTGAGAGGGGGAAGGAAATAAGCATTTATATGGCACCTACTGTATGCCAGGCACTATGCTAAGAGCTTTACAAATATATTATCTTCAACACAACTCCTCCTCACAACAACTCCATGAGGTAGGTGGTTTTTATTCCCATTTTACAGTTAAGGAAAATGAGGCAAACAGAAGTTAAATATATCCAGTGTGTTCAAGGTAACATATCTAGACTTGCCTGAGGCTGAATTTGAATTCAGGTCTCCCTGATTCCAGATCTAGCACTCTATTCAATATGTTTTCTAGTTAGGTCTGGAAAAACCCTAAAGGACAGTGAAAATGTATTGTTAATAATCATAATATCATAGATTTGGAAATGGAAGGATCCTTAAGATCAGTGGATCCAACCTCCCATTTTACAGATGGAGAAACTGAGCACCAGAAAAATGTGCTACTTAGAATCAAACAGCTAGATAAGTAGCTGAGGCAGGTTTGAATCCAGGTCTTCTACAGTATATGTCTGGGGCTCTTAACTAATTACATATAGATATAAATATATACACACATACATCCATATATACATACGTATAATCATATATTGATAACTATATTTTTAAAAATTGGTTTCTTTTGTAATTCTTTGCATTTATTTTCTGCATTTTAAAAAACATGATTCTGTGAAAGAGACCATATTCTTCACTACCCTGAGGGGTCAGTGCTACACAGACAGTTAAAAATGTAATGTTAAATTCTTGTTTTATCATTATGTTCCCTGCTGGCTTTCAATAGAAAGAACTCAAATTGACTTAATGATTTAAAGTTTAAAAAGCATCAATCCTGTAAGATAGATTTATAAACTTTATGATTTTCATTTTGAAGATAAGGAAATAGAACAGTTAAATGATTTACTCAAAACATACACAATTAGCCAGGATTCTAAGCTAAGTCTCCTATCTTGGAGCCAAGTACCCTTTCTGCTCTATCACATTTTGTATTTTAAAAATACTAATTTACAAGGATATACTGTAACACATTTAATATATTGTATGGGATTGCCTGTCATCTAGGGGAGGGAGTACAGGGAAGGAGGGGAAAAATTGGAAAAATGAATACAAGGGATAATGTTGTAAAAAAAAAATAAAAATTATCCATGCATATGTACTGTCAAAAAAATTATAATTATAAAATTAATTTAAAAAATAACCATCTTAAAATATTAATTTAAATATTAATAGATCAAATTTTCAGAGCACTTTAAGATTTGCCAAGTGCTTTCTGGCTAATTGAATATAGTCTGGCTTAGCCCTGTGACTTGGCGCATTAGCTAATGGGCTAGGCAATGGTGTAGGAGAAAATTGGATTTAGAGGGAGGAAAGATCTGGTTTTGCAACCTACCTTTGACATGGTTTAGCTCTGTGATCATGGACAAGTCATTTGTAGAATTTCAAAACTATTGAAATTAGTGGGGACCACCTCTGTCCAATCCCATTGCTTTCAACATCCACTGATGCAGTGCTTTGCCTTTACTGGAAGACTTCTAAGAAAGGAGAACCCCTTTTGGCCAGTACTAATTAAAAAGGTCTTCCTGACATCAAGCCTCAGTTTCCCTTTTTGCTGTTTCTGCTCACTGCTTCCGATTCTTCCCTCTGAGGCTAAACAGAAGCAGACTAATCCTCTCTTTCACATATGAGCTCTTCAACTATTGGGACATTACTTTCATATTCCTCTCAAGTCTTTATTTCCCAGTTTCTGCTACCTATCAGATTTCCCTATTCTGCTCAGTGTTCTCATCTGTAAAATGTGGCAATTGTGTTTACAATCACCTTGCTCAGGATCTACTCAAATTACAGACCCCGAAGCTTTAGTAAAGTCAATTATAACAATCTTCTCTTTGAATGGACAAAGGACCAATAGTTTCTCAAAATACAACAGTGATTGAGTCAGCTAATATCAGGTGAGAGTTAAATTTTCACCTAGGAAACAACAAACACTGCATTGTTTTGTTGATTGTCCAAACCTAAGAAAGTGAGGAAGAAAAGGTTAATAATTGAGATAAGCTTTAAAACTGTGTCCTACTTTTTTGGAGGTGGCTCAGTCCTGCTTCCTGGGGACAGAACTCCTGGGCTTAGCACTGCTTCTGCCCAGGATCCCTCAACATCTCTATCACAGCTCTTGGCTTGACAGTAGTTGTTGACAGGAGACTGAATGTGGATCAAAGCATAGTATTTTCACCTTTTTGTTGTTTGTTTGTTTGCCTTTTTTTCTCTCATGTTTTTTCCCTCTTTTGATCAGATTTTTCTAGCACAGCATGACAAATATGGAAAGCTATTAGAAGGATTGCACATTTAACCTATATTGGATTGCTTGATGTTTGGAGGGGAGGAAAAAAAATTGGAAAATAAGATTTTGCAAAATGAATGTTGAAAACTGCCTTTGTGTGTATTTGGGAAAATAAAAATCTATTATAAAATTTTAATGAAAAAATTTAAAAATCATAATCAGGAGAGAGAGGGAGAGACAGAGAGAGAGAAAGAGAGAGAGAGAGAGAGAGAGAGAGAGAGAGAGAGAGAGAGAGAGACAGAGAGAGAGAGAGAGAGACAGAGAGAGACAGAGAGAGACAGAGAGAGAGAGAGAGACAGAGACAGAGAGAGAGAGAGAGAGAGAGAGAGACACAGAGAGACAGAGAGAGAGAGAGAGAGAGAGACACACAGAGAGACAGAGAGAGAGAGAGAGACAGAGAGAGAGAGAGAGAGAGAGAGAGAGAGAGAGAGAGAGAGAGAGAGAGAGAGAGAGAGAGAAGGAGGGAGGGAGAGAATTGATGTTGACAGTTACAGCTTTGGTATAAAGCCCAGCATGAGCTTGGGTGTCTTTATGAATTAGCAAAGAGAGATTAAGGCAAACAGAAGTATAATTTCCATGGTAATTCTTCCAGTAAAGCTCCCCTCTGATGATGATATTTCATCATGATGTGGGTACTCAAAGGCTGTGCCAGGGACAAGATATCCAGCTCTGTTCTGGCAAGTCTTGGGATTATAGAATCATATAGCTCTACAGCTGGAAAGAAATCTGGGGGCCATCTGCTGCAACTCTCTCTTTTTACAGATGGAGAAAGTGAGGCACAGGGAATGGAAGGGAAGGAACTTGTCTTACATAGAGAATCATAGCTCTAGATCTGGGAGATATCTCAGAGGTCATGTAATCCACCCCACCCCAAAGTGAGGCACCCAGCAGCACAAAGACTGGCCCAAGATCTGACAGGCAGTACCTAGCATTTGCTAAGTGCTTTACAAATATCATCTCATAAAATTGGGAACACAAAGTCTTCCAAAAATGAATATCGGAGACTATCTTTAGACATGTTTGGAAAAAAATAAAATACTATTAAAAAAAAAAAAAAAAAAACATAAATATTTGATCCTCCTCCAAGCTCTTCAAAGTAAATGCTGTTATCATCCCTATTTATAGTTGAGAAATCTAAGAGGTGAAGTGACTTGTCCAGAATTATCCCTCTAGTAAGTGTCCAAGATTGGATTTGAACTCAGGTCATCCTGATGCTAGCTCCAGTGCTCTGTGCAATATGGTGCCATCTAATTGCCCCTAAATGGTTCAGTGCTACTGTCACCTGGGCTTGGTGGATAAAGCCTTGGATTTGGAGTTAGGAAGAGCTACATTCAAATCCTGCTGTCACTAACTGTGTGACCCTGAAAAAGTTAATTTCCCCAGGTCCTCCCTCTATTAAATTGAGGAAATTGAATTAGAAGGTGACCCTTCCAGCTTTAAATCTATAATCAAATGAGATGGAGGATAGGAGATTGTTTTGGAAGATAGGTAGACAGACAAATAGTATATATATATATATAACTACACACATATATACATACAGTGTAATATATTTGTATGTTTGTGCATTTGGTATTTATTTGAATTTGAGCCATCCTCACAAATTTGTCATTTCCTATAAGCCTAGTTATTTAGCTAAATAGAATGGGAATATATCTTGGTGAAGGAAGGAACCCAGTAGGTCACTGAGTCCAAATCACTTCATTTTTCAGAGAAAGAAATTGCAGGGAAGTGTTTCCCTCAAAGTTACTCAGAGGATCATGGAAGCACAGAGGTAGAGCTAGAAGGGACCTCAAAAGGCATTAAATCTAAACCTTTGCACTTTATAGATGAGAAGGTAAGTGACTTGTTTAAGGTTACACGAGTACTTGGAGGAAGGAAGGAAGGAAGGAAGGAAGGAAGGAAGGAAGGAAGGAAGGAAGGAAGGAAGGAAGGAAGGAAGGAAGGAAGGAAGGAAGGAAGGAAGGAAGGAAGGAAGGAAGGAAGGAAGGAAAGGAAAGGGAAGGAAGGAAGGAAGGAAGGAAGGAAGGAAGGAAGGAAGGAAGGAAGGAAGGAAGGAAGGAAGGAAGGAAGGAAGGGAAAGGGAAGGAAGGAAGGAAGGAAGGAAGGAAGGAAGGAAGGAAGGAAGGAAGGAAGGAAGAAAGGAAGGAAGGAAGAAAGAAAGGAAGGAAGGAAAAGGGAAGGAAGGAAGGAAAGAAGGAAGGAAGGGAGGAAAAGGGGAAGGAAGGAAGGAAGAAAGGAAGGAAGAAAGGAAGGAAGGAAAGAAGGAAGGAAGGGAGGAAAAGGGGAAGGAAGGAAGGAAGGAGAGAAGGAAGGAAGGAAGGAAGGAAGGAAGGAAGGAAGGAAGGAAGGAAGGAAGGAAGGAAGGAAGGAAGGGAGGAAAAGGGGAAGGAAGGAAGGGAGGAAGGAAGGAAGGAAGCAAAGAAGGAAGGAAGGGAAAGGGGAAGGTGGGAAAGAAAAAGGAAGAAAGGAAGGACAAGAGGGAGAAGAAAAGGAAGGAAGAGAATAAGGAAGAAAGCAAATGAATATTTGTTAATCACCATCTATATGTCGAGCACAGTAGTAAGAGCTTTACAAATAGCTCATGATTCTCACACCAACCTTTCAAGGTAGCTATTTCTATTTTACAGATGAAGGAACTGATTTAGAGTGACTTATCCATGACCACACACCTGGTAAGCGTCTGCTGATGAATTTGTAGCCCGTTCTCAGTCTAGGGGTGCTTGTATTTTTGGTGTGACATTGCTCCTTTGGGCAGTGCTTGCTGAAGCCCAGGGATCCCTTCTCAGACTATTGCTTTTGAATGTGTAAAATAAAATACGTTGTATTTCAAAGGAAATCAATTTATATCAAACCTTTTTCTCATCCAAACTGGAACCCCTCGGAGATCTGCTTAAAACAAAACAAAGTAGTTTTAAAGACACTTGATAGTTGTAACTTCAAAGTGCCTCAGTTTCCTTCCCTGTAAAATGACTTTCGTGTTCTGGCCCCGAGGCAGGGTCCAGCTGCTGGACAGCAGCTCCCAGGCTGAGCCCGGCTGACACCTGAGAGGGCATCCCTAGGTGTGGCCTAGGTGGTGGCGTGCAGGTGTGCTGAGGATTAAGGGCCCGGCGCCCCCGCTCGTCCAGGTGATCGCAGCAGGAGGTGGGCGGCCAGGAGAGAGGAGGTGGGAGGCGGCCTTGGGGGCGGGAGGGGATGAGGGAAGCTTTGATCCAATTTTCCGATCTGAGAAATATGAAATGAATGGGCTTCAATCCTGCCAGGCTTCCGCGGCCACAAAGGCAGGAGGAATCCAGGAGGGCCGGCCGGGCCCCCGGGATGAAAGGCATTTTCTCTTTCTCCCCAGCGCTGGCCAGATGGTAGCTCCGGCATTAGCTTTCAGTCCCGGAGCCTCCCAGGCACACTTCCATTGTTGACAGTTTAGCGCCGTGAATGGGGCTGAAGTGTGGGAAACTCCAAAAACTCCGGGCTCACACCATCTGATGTGAATAGTCAACCAGGCGGGCCGCCTTGCGTGGCGGGCTCAAACAGACCTCTGGGGTTACTAACGCCAGGCTCCCATGTAAGGGGGGAGGGGGAGGGAGAGCGGCAAAAGGAGGGGGGGAATTGGAGGGAAAAAGGAGAAGGGGAGAGGGAGAGAATTGGAGGGAGAGGGAGAAAGGGGGAGAGACCCAGAGAGGGAGAAATAGGAGAAGCGCTGGGGATGGCCAGGAAAAGGAGGAAGAAAGAAAGGGATAGAGACGGAAAAAGAGCAAGGTGGAGAGGTGAAGGGGATAGGAGGAGTGGGACAGAGAGGGGAAGAAAGAGAATTAGGAAGGGAGGGAAGGACACAGAGACAGAAAGACATGGCAAATGGGGAGGAAATAGAGGAAAAAAACAAGAAAAAGAGAAGAGAAAATTAGAAGAGGGAAAGAAAGACAGAGATAGGAGCAGAAAGTAACAGAGAGAGGGAGAGAGAGAGAGAGACAGAGAGAGAGAGAGAGAAAGAGACAGAGAGAGAGAGAGAGAGAGAGAGAGAGAGAGAGAGAGAGAGAGAGACAGAGAGAGACAGAGAGAGACAGAGACAGAGACAGAGACAGAGACAGAGACAGGAGCAGAAAGAAACACAGAGAGAGAGACAGAGAGTCAGAGAGAGAGACAGGAGCAGAAAGTAACACACAGAGAGAGAGATACACAGAGATAGAGAAACAGAGACAGAGAGGGACACACAGAAATGGAGAAACAGAGACAGAGTCAGAGACAGACAGGAGCAGAAAGTAACAGAGACATACACAGATAGAGATGGAGAGACACACACACAAATAGAGAGGAAGACAGAGTCAGAGACAGAGCAGAAAGCAACAGAGAGAGAGAGAGAGAGAGAGAGAGAGAGAGAGAGAGAGAGAGAGAGAGAGAGAGACAGAGAGAGAGAGAGAGACAGAGAGAGAGAGAGAGAGACAGAGAGAGAGACAGAGAGAGAGACAGAGAGAGAGAGAGAGAGAGAGAGAGAGACAGAGATAGGAGCAGAAAGTAACACACACATACATACACAAACAGAGAGAGACAGAGACAGCAAGTAACATACACAGAAATAGAGACAAGAGTCAGAGACAGAGACAGAGACAGGAATAGAAAGTAACACACACAGAGAGACAGAGACAGAGACAGAGACAGAGACAGAGACAGAGACAGAAAGAGACAGAGAGGATATATCGGCATTCCCCTGGTCTGCCACCAGTCCATCTAAACAGGGATCTTCAGCTTTTTCCAGATACTAGGCTTGAAATGCCATTCAGCTTTATTTAGGTAACTTTTCACTGTTTGAACATGTGCTTGGAAAGCTATCAGGCACTTTGCAAACATTTTATTATTTGATCCTCAAAATAATCCTTATGACATAGATGCTATTACTATGCACATTTTACAGATAAAGAAACTAAGGCAGCTAAGTGGTGCCTCAGACCCTTCCTAAGCTGTGTGATCCTGGGCAAGTCACTTCACCCTGTTTACTTCAGTTTCCTCATCTTTAAATGAGCTGGAGAAGGAAATAAACTACTCAAGGATTTTTGCCAAGAAAACCTCAAATGGAGTCACAGAATCAGACAGGACTGAAATGAAACAACTTTCTGCCTCCAGACCCAGAACTTTATCCACTCCATCATCTAGCTGCTTCACCAAATGTCTGAAGGTAATTGATAAGATAATAAAACAATTTGGAATCAATCAAATGTATTAAGTACCTATTCTGTGCCCAGTACTGGAGGCAAAACAATTAAGGTGCTTGCAGTCTAATGGTGGAGACGACATGCAAGCTTTATAGGGAAGAATAATGTTGTTCAGTCATTTCCAACTCTCTATGACCCCACTTGAGGGAACAGGAAACTGAGTTTATAGGAAACTGAGTCAAATAGAGTTATGTAATTTGCTCAGGATCTCTCTCACACACACACACACACACACACACACACACGTGTGTGTGTGTGTACTCTATTTGAGTACATAACTCTATTTGAGTGTATTTGAGGTCAGATTTGAACTAAGGGCTCCTAACTCTAGGCCTGGTGCTCTAGCTAAGTTGCCACCTATTTGCAGGATAAATAGGTAATTAATAGAAGGAAGGGACTGGAGTTTATCAATTAGAGAAATGACATGTTTGGACCTTTGATTCAGGAAAATCATTTTGGTGGCCAAATGGGGGATGGACTGAAGTGGGGAGAGGCTTGAGGCAGGCAGATCCTCCTCCCCCTCCAGTAGCCATGGCCACAGTTTTTCTGGAAGATGATAAGGGTCTGCACTAGGTGGGTTAGAATGGTCCATATCACAGATGAAGAAACTGAGACGCAGATCAGCTTAGTGACTTATCCAAAATGCGACCAGCTGTAAAGTGGCAGAGACAGACTAGATAGACAGGTAGATAGACTAGACAAGATAGGTAGATGGATAGATAGAAAGATAGATAAATAGTATAGATAGACTAGAGACAAATAGATTAGCTAGATAGACTAGATAGACATAGATAAATAGGATAAAATAAAAATAAAATACATGAATACGTATTTTAAAATAAATAAAATAAATAAAAGACATGAGCCAGCCAGCCAGAATATATATATATATATATATATATATATATATATATATAAACTTAAACATATAGATAGTTAGAAAAAGATGGAGCAGATAAACAGGTAAATAGGTTAAGTCGATAGATAAATGGGATATATCAACTAGACAGATAGATTAGATAGACAAATAAAACAGAATATAGATTAGAGAGATAAATAAGATAGATATACAGACAGACTAAATAGGCAAATAAATAAGATAGACTAGACAGATAAACATGACAGATAAATAGATGATAGACCAATGGATGGATAGACAGATAAAAGTATAGAGAATACACATTCATATGTATACATGTTATCTGGCCTGATAGAATTATTTTTGTCCACAACCTTTCCTCTATCAAATCAAAATCTCCTTGAGAGCATGGTTTATGTTTTCTCTGTCTTCCTAATTCCTCAGAACATAGCACAGGGCACTATCTCCATTAGCTACATTTGAAAATGTTTTATTTTTCATTAGATAAAATCTGACTCTAAAAAATAGCCTTAACTTTGAAAATATATTTCATGGTAAGAAGCAGAGTGAGCATGAGCTCTCCTGCTTCTACAGGCATCTGAGGCTGAATCTTGGTCTGAAGAAAACCTAGGTTTACCCTGTCTTTGATATTCACCAGCTTGTAAAATTAGCTAATTTAGTCACCTCTCAGAGTCTCAGTTTTCTCAATTATAAAATAGGTAATATAATATTCAGCTAGGGGAAGCTGGAAAGCAGTTTGTCAGAGATTAAGCATACTCCAACATCTCATATCATACATCAAGATAAGGTCAAAATGGGTATATTATTTAGACATAAAGGGTGATATTATAAGCTATAAGAGATAGAGAGGATTACAAGAAATAAAATACATAATTTCAATTACATGAAATTAAAAAGCTTTTTCACAAACAAAACCAATGAAGCCAAAATTAAAAGGAAAGCAAGAAACTGGGAGGGAAATTATAACAAGTTTTTTCTGACAAAGACTTCATTTCTCAAAAATATAGAGGAATGAGTCAAATTTATAAAAAGACAGAGCTATTCTCCAACTGATAAGTGATCAAAGAGTGTGACAAGGCAGTTTTCAGAAGAAGCAAATCTATTAATAATTATATGAAAAGATATTCTAAATCATTACTGATAAGAGAAATATAAATTAAAACAACTATGAGATACCACTTCACACCTATCAAATTAACATAAAAAACAATGAAAGATGTTGGAGGAGAATGTGGAAAAAATAGGTACACTGATACATTGTGGTGTAGTTGCAATGGATCGATCCATTCTGGAGAATAATCTGGAACTATGACCAAAGGACTGTTACAACTGGGCAAACCTTTTGACCTTTTGAGCAATACCTCTACTAGGTTTGTAGCCCAAAAAGATCAAAGAAAGAATAAAGGGATCTATCAGTCCAAACATATAGCAGCTCTTTTTATGGTGGCAAAGAATTGGAAGTTGATGGAATGCCCATCAATTGGGGAATTCATTGAATAAGTTGTGGTATATGATTGTGATATAATATTATTGTGCCTTAAGAAATGATAAACAGGATGGTTTCAGGAAAAAAATCTGGGAAGACTTAGATGAACTGAAACAAAAAGTGAAATGAGTAGAATCATGTGAACTTTGTACACAGTAACAGTAATATTGTAATGATAATTAACTAAATAAAGACTTAGCTACTCTAATTAGTGCAATCATCCAAGACAATTCCAAAGGATTTGTGATGAAAGTTGTTCTCCATCTCTAGACAGACATCTGATGGAGTCTAAATACCGAATGAAACATCCCCCATTTTCTTTTTCTTGCCTTTCCCTTCCTCTTTTCCCCCATAGCTAATATGGAAATGTTTTTATATTACATTACATTGTATATATGTTTCATTCTCAATGGGTAGTAGAGAGGCTGGAGGGAGGGGAGAATTTGGAATTCAAAATGTAAGGACAATCATTAATTGTTCATTAATTGTAAGGACAATCATTAATGATTCAATAATTAGTTTTTTGGGGGAAAACTCTAATATCTACCTTGGTGATCAATTGGACTTGGAGTCAAGGTGACTCAAGTTCTAATCCAGATTTAGTCTCATAGAACAAGATTTCAAGCTAGAAGAAGCCTTAGAGATTATTGAATCCAATTCCTATAGTTTATGAAGGAGAAAACAGAGAGTTTAAGGGACTTTGCTATGGATTCTGTGTCTTCTTGATTTCAAGTCAGTTATTCTATCCCCAATATCAAGTTGTCTCAGACTCTTACTAGCTGAATTCATTTAACCTCCTTTGCTCTCAGTTTCTTTATCTATAAAAATGAGATTGTGGGACTCAATGACTTTTAAGGTGGCACATGCCTATAATTTCTATTATCTGGGAGATTACTTGTGTTCCTGATTTCTCAGCTGTGGTAGGCTAAGCCATCAGTGCTTCTGGCACTGATATGTGAACCCCTAGGAGATTAGGGATCAGACTACTCAAGGCGGGGTATAGTGGATAGCCTGCTGAGTTTGAAGTCAGCAAAGGCATGGATTCACACCCTGGTTTTGACACTTAGTAGCTGTGTGACTCTTGGCAAGTCATTTCATCTCCCTGAGCCTGTTTCCACATCTGTAAAATGAGGATAATCGTACTTATGGCCCAAGTTTGTTGTCAAGGCCCAAAGAAATCATAGAATTAGAATTATATAGCAGACTTCAGAGATCTTACTTCCTCATTTTACAGATGAAGAAACGGAGGAAGGAAAACAATAGGCATATGGGAAGGAATAAAGGAGAAACAGGGAAGGGAAAAGGACTAGACATTTATATTGGACTTTAACTCCTTTACAAATATTGTCTAATTTGATCCACAAAACAAACTCGAATATTGAGGCAAGTTCCTAATGTGTAGTTGAGGCAGAGATGACTTGCCCAGTATCACACAGCTAAATTGTGTCTTAAGATTTGTGTCTAAGCAGAATTTAAATTTAGGTTTTCTTGTTTTATAAAAAGTTTGAGAGACATTGTTTTGGGTAATTAGTGACTTTATCATTCTAACATAGAATTAATAGAAGGAGTTGGTGACACTCTTGAATGCCAAAGACCTTTCATAGAACCCACTCAACATTTCTATGCCCTTGACAGACTGGGTGGTTTTGAGGGTGGCAATCAATTCTGATTGGTTAACAAGAAGAATAGATATTAAATGAGAGGTGGACCTATCTAATGAAGGTCTGAAGGATGTGACTGATTATAGCTTTTACTTCTAAGTATCTCAGCCTTGGGCCATCTAATCAAGGAATGTATCCCCACTCAAACCTGGATATAACACAATGGGCTTTCCCACCTGAGTGGGCTTTGAAGGAGATTGAAAGGGAAAGTTAATACAATACCATTATCCCATCTCATTATCAACAATGTCTTTTAGATGCTGGCTTGGACTAATAGAGAATAGTTTCAGAAAAGGATAATCTTGTGTTTCCCCAATATTAATAACTGGTTATTTAACAATCATTTTTTTCTCACACTATAACACTCTGATTCTAGAATAACATATTTATTATGAGAAAATATTTCAGAGGCCATCTAATCCAAATCTGTCATCTTACAAGTGGGGAAACTGAGGACAATGAAATAATTTTCAATCTATGGCAGAGATAGAATTTGAAACCAGCTCATTTGTCTTTAAATCCAATGCCACTGGACCAGCATGGAATCATGCTGTTTAATAAAAACTTGCTGATTGATTTATTAACTATATTAGTTGCTATAAGTTGTTATATGTTATTATATGCAAAAGGCTTATATAACATAACTGCATAAAAGAATAGAAATCTTCTTAGAGGATTGAAGAACACTTCCCCCAGTTTTTTGATAATGCATCAGTTTACTGCTTTCTGGCCATTGCTAAATATTTAAATCATGTATTAAATCATTAAATCATGATTTTCCAGTCATCACTGGCCTGTATGTTCTGTCCTGATCTCTTTCAGAGGCGATCTTTCTAAAGAACAAGGAATTTAAATTTAAGAAAACCTAGTCCAGTTTCTCACAAAGTCTCAAAGAATGGGCAGCTAGGTGGTACAGTGACTCGAGAACTGACCTTGGAGTCAGGAAGACCTGAATTCAAATGTGATCTAGACACTTAGTAGCTGTGTGACCCTAGACAAGTCACTTAACTCAGATTGTACCCTTCCCCCCAAAAAACCCCTCCCTACAAAATCCTCAAGGTTTGGGAAGTTTTCTCCACCCTATGGTAGTGTTAGGAATGACTTTTCTCGTTTGAGCTGAATTGCTGGATACTCTTGTTTTTAGGCTTATTCTGTTAAAGAGTATAAATTAATCAGGAGGGACTGTAAGAATTTAGAGCTTGGTAAAGCAGTGGTGATATGAGATAGGAAAAAGTTAATCAGACCTGAGGGTCAGAAGAGACTTGATTTACAATTCAATATTTGGCTGTTGAGTAGGAAAAGTCACTCCACATCCCTGAGACCCAGATGTTTCCCCAGATGTAAAAAGGGAATAACAATATTAATAACTAACATACACACACACACACACACACACACACACACATATATATATACATACATATATATATATATATATATATATATATATATATATATATATATATATATATATATATATATATATATATATATATATATATATATATATATATACATACATACAGCATCCTTTTGGATCCTCCCAAGAACTGTGACATAGGTGTTATCTTTATGCACATTTTTTTTTTTCACAATTGAGGGGTTAAGTAAACATATGAAAAAGGCTCCAAAAGGTTAAGTAGACAAATGAAAAAGTCAGAATCTGAACTCCAAATCCAAAACTTTAAATCTATATTGCATCATCTCAAGTCAAAGATGGGAGCAATTATTAATAAATGTGAAGGGTTGAGGCAGTTAGGTAGTCCACCAGCCCTGGAGTCAGGAGAATCTGAATTTAATTCCAGCTTCAGATACTTAGTGACCCCTGGCAAGTCACTTAACCCCTCTTTACTCTTCCCACCCCCAAAGAAAAATAAAAATATCCTGGAAAGAGAGGCAGGTAGCACAAGGAATAGAGTGCTGAACTTGGAGTCAAGTTAACATGTTGTTTAGTCATTTTTAGTCTGTCTACTTCTTTATGACTCCATTTGGGGTTTTCTTGGCCAAGTCACTCTAGTGGCTTGTCCTTTCTCCAGCTAGCTCATTTTACAACTGATGAAACTGAGGCAACAGGGTTAAGTAACTTGTCCAGGGTCCCACAGCTAGTAAATATCTCAATTTGGATTCCAAATCAAGTATTTCTTGACTTCAGGCTCCGAACTCTATACACTTTGCCACCTAGCTGCCCTTGGAATCAGCAATCTTCCTCCCACAATTTACAGCTGGGAAGTACAATTGTGGGAATCTGGGCCAGTTCCTTAACTTTTCTCAGCTTTTATTTCTTCATCTCTAAAACAGGAATAATAATATCATCTACTTTCCAGGGCTGTTGTAAGTTTCAAATGAAATTACACAAGTATAGAAAGCTACAAATCTTAAAGTATTACTCAAATGTCATTTATAATCCAACTTCTTCAATTATAATCACACGTGGGGATCTTGAAATTATGATTTATTATTAGTAAGTGATCTGTATACCTACTTTATATACCTCTATGCTCAAGGTCATGGCAAAATTGCTCAGTTGAAAAGGGGTCTCAAGTGGAAAAAGTTTAAGAAGCCCTGATTTGTAATTCTTTAACAATTAAAAAAAAGAGTTTCTGGGAGAAGGAAAAGAGAATTTGAATAGCACATTTTGGGAGGACACAGGTAAAAGATTTGGAATGGCTCAGGATCTGGCTCCGGGAAGAGGGTTAAAACCCACCAAAAAACAATCAAGCAATCACTCCCAGAAATCACTCCTAGGAACTCTCCTCAGTGCCTTCTCTTAAGAAAAGTCCTTCAGCCTTGAAGCATAAGAATGGCCCCAGATTTCTTTTTTCTTAAGGGGTGGAGTGGGGTGATAAATTTTTATTTTTTTTTCTTTTGGGGGGATTTTACCTCAGCCAAAACCAACAAACAATCCTTCCCTAAGAAGCCCATTGAGTGTCAAAGAGCAGAACGTTCCCAAGTTTTAAAAAGCCCGGATAATACTGATCGATCAATGTACTCTTTGGGAAAAAAAGTCCTCCAGATGGCGGATCGGGACGGGAAATGCCCTGGAGGACAATGCCCAGTCAGACCGCATCACTAATGCAGGCTGTCGGTCGCAAGGCACGCTTCTTTTGTTGATTCCTGAATGTCATCCAGGGGAGAGAAAGGGTGGGAACTTTCAAGGCGGTTGAGTCCACTCTCTGGGCAGATCCGGGGCTTTGTCCCGAAAGTAGCCTGGCGGAACAAACCCACCACCCTTCTCCAGCCCGGGACAGGCTTTTAAAAAAGAGGGGCAACAGCAGCTCTGGGGGGATACACATACACCTGTATGTATGCACACACGTGTGCACATGTATATATCATGTAAAACATACCTTTAACTACTGAAGATTATTTAACAATCAGCTTTTCATATAGGTTAAATAGGATGTGTTATTTTCTGTTAGGATTACTAAGTGAGAACTGAGGTTTTCTGGACAATTACAAGGTGAGAACTCAGGTTGACTTGATAGAGGGGGCAAGCTCATTGGCTGGGGTGGTTCTTCCCAGAAGCCCTTGCATTATCCCACGCCCATTCTCTGGGAGAATAAAAGAGAGGACTCTCAGAGAAAGAAGAAGACTCTCTGCATTACATCAGGCCTGACGGGGCTCTCTGCAGGAAGGGAAGTCACTTCTAAGGACAAGAGTTAACAGCAACTGCCTGGAGACAATGGTTCACTACAGGAAGAAGAATCTGTCTGAGAGATTTGAGTAGACACAGCAGATCTCTTCCCAGAGAGCGATCCAGCAGCTTCTGGAGACAACAGCTCGCTACATTTGGCGTCCACACGTGGGGCAAGGACTTTTGCTTATCCTGACAAGAGGAGCTAGACCAGACCTTTGCAATTTGGCGCCCGAACAGGGACAGACACAGTCCTGATTCCAGTGGAAAAGCTTCCGATCTAGATCTCAGTCTCTCTGACCCAGAACCGTGAGTAACGAGGAAACTTTGTTAAAGATTAAGTGAGCGTGCTAATAGATAAATAAGGAACTTAACTTGTTAAGGGCTAAACCAGGAATCTCTTATAGCTGAAATGGGGCAGATGTTAGCTATATTCAATCCCTGGACCTCAGCCGACTCAACCTCAGCCCCAGACGCAACCTCAGCTCCACCCCCATTCAGGAGTGGTACTATAGAGAGTATAATCAACATAATTGAGGAGCAGAGTTTACTTGTAACCTGGGTACAGATTGCTAAACTCTTGGCTGCCTTAAGACGCACATCCCCTTGGTTCTTAGAGGAAGAAAAGATAGATGTAGATAAATGGAAGCTAGTGGGATATGAAATGAAAGAATTTCAAGCAAAAAATGGGCCTCGTTCAATTTCTGCAGAAGTATTTTATATCTACAACATAGTTCAATTAGCCTTAAACTATCAAGCAAGTTGTAGGAGAAGGAAAAGTTCTAAAAATGAACAGAGGAGGAAGTGTGAGGAAAAAAGGAAAGATCAAGATCTTTCCCTAGAGCAAGAGGATTTAAATGAGGAATTATGGTATGATTCTCTTGAAGAAGCTTCAACCCTGCCTAGAGAACAGATTATTGACAGGCCCACATCAACCCCACCTTCAGAGATGGAGGAAGAAAGAGGGGAAGAGGCAGAAACACAAACAGAATTGCCTGTGAAGAAGCCTAAGCCTATGACAAGATTAGAAAAAGCATTGGTTAAAGCTAAGAGAGAAGGACAGGATATAAGTGATTTTATACATGCATATCCTGTGATTGAAAATACTGACTCTGTAGGTAAAAAAAGGAGAAGATATGCACCTTTAGATTTGAATACAATTAAGGATTTGAAAAAAGGTTGTACCCTTTATGGGGCTACATCAGCTTATGTTAAAATGTTACTAGATGGTTTGTCTTATGAAGTCCTAACCCCAAATGATTGGAAATCCATAGCAAGGATATGTCTGGAACCTGGAGAAAATTTATTATGGCTTGCGGAATTTCATGAATTATGTAAAATTCAAGTCAGATGCAATTTGGAAATAGGAGTTAACACACAATTCACTTTTGAGCACTTAGCTGGTGAAGGTCAGTATGGAGAGAATTCGGAACAGATTAATTATACCATGACAATATATGAGCAAATTGCTAAGGCTGCAATAAAAGCTTGGGGTGTCCTTCCTGGACAGAAAGATCGTGGAGAGGCTTTCACTAAAATACAGCAAGGTCCCAATGAACCTTTTGCAGATTTTGTGGGACGTTTGCAAACTGCTGTCAAAAGAACTATTGGAGAAAATTCAGCTACAGAAATAATGACCAGACATCTGGCTAAGGAAAATGCCAATGAGATTTGCAAAAGAATTATATGGGGATTAGACAAAGATGCTCCTTTAGAGGAGATCATAAGACGCTGTGCTACAGTGGGAACAAATGCTTTTTACACCCGGACTATGATGAATGTGGAAAGGCAGGGTCCCTCCTGGCAAGGGACTTCTAGAGAAACTCGGCGATGTTTTCAATGTGGAAAAATTGGGCATCTAAGAGCTCAGTGTAGATATGGAGATACAGTGAGAAGACAGGGTGAGAGAAGACCTAAAACTCCATGTCCAAAATGTCACAAGGGCCTCCACTGGGCCTCCGAATGTAGATTGACCCAGGGAAATGACAGGTGGGACCCAGCTTCAGCCCCCCAAGTGGGGCATGATGGCAGCCGAGGTTACATCCAGAGAATTTTAAGACACGATCAATCAGCCAAAAGGCAATCAGATGGAAGAAAGGGATTGAAATTAGGAAAAATAGAGTTGTGTGCAGTAGAGACTACTGAGATACTCCCTGGAGAAGTGAAATCTGTTCCTGTTGAGCCTATGGATCCTTTGCCTCCAGGCACAGTAGGCTTGACCATTTCACCTTCTGAGAGTGCCTACAAAACAGTGTCCATCCATACACTGATGTGGGAGACTGGAGAACGTGTATCTAATATCCCAGTCACTAACACAGGCAGACAACGTGTGATTTATCAACCAGGAGAAGTAGTAGCATCAGGCTTATTGTTACGGACCCCTAATAAGCAACCTAGTGATAGTCGCCTAGATTTTGACTCCAATGAACAAAATCCAGGAATATATTGGACAGCAGCTGTGACAGCTGACCGACCTATGCTTACTATTTATATAAACGGAATACCATTTGAAGGATTGGTAGACACGGGTGCAGATCGTACAGTTATTAGAGGTGCCAATTGGCCCGTTCACTGGCCAAAGATTAAAGCAGACACCTATATGTCTGGGGTGGGAGGATCAATAGCAGCAGAAGTTAGTGCTAGACCTTTGAGATGGGTATTTGAAGGAGAAACAGGAGCTTTTACTCCTTTTGTGGTTGAAAAAATCCCCATCAATCTGTGGGGAAGAGACATTTTACAGCAGATAGGATTACAAATAAGCACTTCGGCTTTTTAGGCAGGGCTGCTGTTGAAGGCCTACCTGCACTTTCACCAGTTCCTATTCAGTGGAAGACTGATTCACCAGTGTGGGTAGAACAGTGGCCCTTAAGAAGTGATAAAATTCAGGCCTTATTAGACATAGTGCAAGAACAACTTGACCAAGGACACTTGCGGCCTTCTCTAAGTCCTTGGAATTCCCCAGTATTTGTGGTGAAAAAGAAATCTGGAAAATGGAGGATGATAACTGATCTAAGAAGAGTAAATGAACAGATGGAAACTATGGGAACTCTTCAGCCTGGACTTCCATCTCCTACTCAGTTGCCAAGAGAATGGCCTCTATGGGTTATAGACATTAAGGATTGTTTCTATTCTATCCCTCTAGATAAGGAGGATATGAAAAGATTTGCTTTTTCAGTGCCTAGTGTTAATTTGGCCGAGCCTTATAAAAGATATGAATGGACAGTTTTGCCACAGGGAATGAAAAACAGCCCTACTATGTGCCAAATGTATGTTGCAGCTGCTCTTGCTCCAGTAAGAAAAGCCTTTCCAAAAGTAATATTGTTACATTATATGGATGATATTTTGGGATGTGCACCTGAGGAACAAATGTTAGAGGCATGTCTACAAAGGACCATGGAAACATTAAAGTACTACAAACTGCATATAGCTACAGAAAAAATTCAAAGACATGCTCCTTTTCAATATTTAGGATATGAAGTATATCCTAAGACACTCACAGTACAAAAGCTTTCTTTAAGAACAGAGAAGTTGAACACCTTAAATGACTTTCAAAAATTAATAGGAGATATCCAATGGATGCGTCCAGTGTTAGGCTTAACTACCAATCAACTACAACCTCTCTATGACATTTTAAGGGGAGACAGTGCTTTAAATTCACCACGCCAGCTTACAAAAGAAGCACAAAAGGCTTTGAGAGAAGTTGAACTGGCTTTATCCAATGTGGTTGAAAGAGTCACTCAAAAACCCTTGGAAATATCAGTTTTTGCTACAAAAGAGGCACCCACAGCAGTCCTTCATCAAGGAGACAGAGTGATTGAGTGGGTGAACCTCCCAGCACAACCAGAACAAAGCCTTACACCTTACCCAGTGCTTGTGGCTAGGATTTTATTAAAGGCTATTAAGAGAGTAACACAATTATCTGGAATAAGTCCTGAAAAAATATACACATTCTATACTAACGCACAAATTAATGTATGCTGTGAGACCATCCCAGAATGGCAAATTTTATTGGCCACCGCTCCAAATTTTGCACATGGATCTCCATTAAAGATTACCCGGCTACTACATAATTGGCGATGGATTTTTGAAGAAAAGGTTTCTAAGGTTCCTCTTAAAGGACCAACAATCTTTACAGATGCCTCCAAAGAAAATATTTGTGCCATATACTCTCATGATTTAACCATAAAGAGAGTAATCAGGACTCCTTTTCAATCCACTCAACAGAATGAATTATTTGCTATCATGCTAGCTCTTACTTATTACCCAGGAGACGTAAATATAATTACTGATTCAGCCTATTCAGTAGGTGTAGTACAAAGAATTGCCACAGCCCAAATAAAATTTGCAGCCTCCAATATTTATCAGCTCTTTAAGGAACTTCAAGAGCAAGTGAGAAAACATCCAGGCAAGATTTATATCTTGCATGTCCACTCACATAGTGGACTTCCAGGTCCCATTTTTGATGGAAATTCAAAGGCAGATAGCCTTCTAACCATGTTAGCCAGTAGTCCTTTATTTCAGGAAGCACAAGAATCTCATTCTAAATATCATCAGGCTGCTCGAGCTTTACGTTTACAATTTGGAATCACAAGAGAGGAAGCTAGGAGCATAGTAAAAAGCTGTACAGCTTGTCTTCCTTTCCACGCTCCTACACTCCCTCCAGGGAAGAATCCTCGTGGTTTGAGACCCAATGAAATCTGGCAAATGGATGTGACCCATTATAAATCTTTTGGTCGTCTATCTTTTATTCATGTTGTGGTAGACACCTTTTCAGGATTCACATTTGCAATGCCAGCAGCAAAAGAGACAGCCCGAGTGGTCACTGAATTCCTTATACAGGCTTTTGCAATTATGGGTGTGCCACAAGCAATAAAAACAGACAATGGACCTGCATATACGTCCAAACATTTTACACACTTTTGTGCACAGTATAAGATTTTACATACCACGGGCATACCCTTTAATCCTCAAGGGCAGGCAATAGTAGAGAGAAGAAACAGAGATATTAAGACACTCCTCCAAAAACAAAAGAAAGGGGGAGCCACAGGTAGCCCTAGGGAACTTCTAAATTTAGTTCTCTATACCATTAATTTTCTAATTTTTGACAAAGATGCACTGGCTCCGGCAGACAGGTTTTATAACCCACCAGAAGGGCAGTGTCCAGTGCGAGCAGCTCCACTGTCCTTAGATAATCGCCAGGTGATGTGGAGAGATCCAGAAAGTGGTGAATGGAAGGGACCAGATAGGTTAACTGCCTGGGGGAGAGGGTTTGCTTGTATTTCTTCAGCAGGAGAAGGAATCAGATGGGTGCCAACGAGTCATATTCGCCTTGTCCATCAGAGAGAGACAGAAAAAGAGAAAGGCCTCAAAATAAAGGAGAAGATCTAAGAAACATCTGACACTGAAAGAGCATGGATAATAAGAAGACTGTTAAAGAACTTTAAAAACCAGCAGGAATCATTGGACTTCCTCACACAAGATGAGACTAATGGACAATGGACTTATGGACATTTATAAATTTTCAATTTATGATTATGTTATATACTTCTAGCATGTGTTACGTTACTATGTTACTATGTGCTTATGTAATTTATGTAATTATCTGTAATACTTCCCATATTGATGGATTTATGTTTCAAGGTCATGACTGTCCTATGTTCTAAATCAAAAGAAAGGGGGAGATGTTAGGATTACTAAGTGAGAACTGAGGTTTTCTGGACAATTACAAGGTGAGAACTCAGGTTGACTTGATAGAGGGGGCAAGCTCATTGGCTGGGGTGGTTCTTCCCAGAAGCCCTTGCATTATCCCACGCCCATTCTCTGGGAGAATAAAAGAGAGGACTCTCAGAGAAAGAAGAAGACTCTCTGCATTACATCAGGCCTGACGGGGCTCTCTGCAGGAAGGGAAGTCACTTCTAAGGACAAGAGTTAACAGCAACTGCCTGGAGACAATGGTTCACTACAGGAAGAAGAATCTGTCTGAGAGATTTGAGTAGACACAGCAGATCTCTTCCCAGAGAGCGATCCAGCAGCTTCTGGAGACAACAGCTCGCTACAATTTTCTACTAGGTAATATTCCTATTTTATATATTAATATATGATTAATTATTATATTATAGTTGTTAGGATTTTACTAGGTGCTAATATAATATAATTCTATAACATAATATAATTATATTATATATTATATTATAGTTATATAATGTATATAATTATATAATATATAATATATTCTAATAATATATTATATTATAATTATATAATATATAATATATTATATTATAATTATATAATGTATATAATATATTCTAATAATATATTATAATTATATAATAATATATTGTATTTAATATGTCTTATTGATACACTATACACACACATATAATATATGTATAGAGAGAGGAACCTTGGCAGAGTGGATAGTGGCTTAAACTTATAGTTAAGAAGACCTGAAGTATGAGTACAAAGAAATACAAATCCTTTCTCTAATGGATATTGGTCCTATGAAGCTGGGTAAGGCACAATTTTTCAGTGGCCCCAAATTTTTTTCTAAGAAAAAAAAATTGGGGCAGCTAGGCGGCACAGTGGATAGAGCACCAGCCCTGAATTCAGGAGGACCCCAGTTCAAATCTGGTCTCAGACACTTAGCACTTCCTAGCTGTGTGACCCTGGGCAAGTCACTTGACCCCAGCATCAGGTTAAAAAAAAAAAAAAGAAAAAAAAATTACAGGACAGTAGTTAGCAGAAGGAGAATCACAGGCCTGGAGATTATAAATATAAATGTATATTTATATATATATATACACACACATATACATATATACATACACAATACAAATATGTCCATATATATGTCACTATCCTTTGAGCCATATGGAATAAATTTAATATTTCACATGACAGCCATTCAAACACTGAAGATATGTACCTATCTATCCATTTATTCATCTATCTATTTATTCATCCATAATCTATCTATCCTTTAACGACCCAATAAGGAGGCTGATGACTTTGCTTAGCTTTGTCTGGCTCATTTAATTTATGGGCAAGTTAAGAAATTATCTTTATGATGTCTTTTGGTTCTCTTTGAGAATGAAGGATAAATAACATCTATCTGTCTGTCTGTCTACCCATCCATCAATCTATCCATCTACCTATTCATCTGTGAGTCTATCTGTATGTATTTATCTTTCTATCTTCCTATATATTTATTTAAGCATATGCACATGAAAAGCACATATCTGCATTTTGTATCTATTATAATATATATATTATAAAACTGTACCAATATTTGGTAGCTATATATACACATCTTTATATGCATAGATACATATGCAATAGAGTTTATAAATAGATATCGTGTTCATGTATAATTTATATGTGATATCTATAGTCAATCTACATAAAAAGACACCCAAGCAGGCATATCCATATACACATACAGACCCATTCAATGATTACATTGAAATAGGGAATTCTGCTGAGGAAATCAATAAGCAGCATGAAATAACCATAGTGCAATGCAAAGAACAGAGAACAGGAGTTCAAATACTAATTTATTTCCCTCACCTGTCAGAAAAAGGGCTTCAATCACATAGCCTTTGAAATCATTTCTAGCTCTTCCTCTATGATCTTGCATTCACACGGATAGTTCTGAAATTTTTAGCCTTAGGGACTCACCTGGGACTCTGAGATATTAAAGAACTGAATGAGAATCACACAACAATACCCAACATTTATATAGAGCTTTAAGGTTTTGGATAAGATGGTATCTGAAGTCCCTTCCAGCTAGAAATCTATGTTTTATGCTTAAAGTCTCTTTTTGTCTTTCAGTTTATGATCCCATGTCCTGACTAGCTTTTGAGAGTTAACTAGTTATGTGGGTAAATCATCTAAGCTATCTGAAGTTTAGTTTTCTCATCTATAAAATGGGCAAATGAATATTCCCTAGGACTTTTCTTGCAGGGTTATTGTACAGCTCAAGTGAATATACCTATATGTATATATACATATATATGTATGTGTGTATGTGTATGTATATATTATATGTATGTATATATATGTGTGTAATATATAAGACACACACACACACACACACACACACACACACACACACATATATATCCACACACGATATACACGTACACACATATGCAACGATTTCCAAACTTTAGAAAGCCATAGAATAACTATCATCCTGGTCTAATCCATTGACAACTTCTTGGTGTCCCATAAGCAACTTCAAAGAATTATAGATGTGGGAGTTGGAAGAAAATTCAGCAGCCATCTTATCCAATTATCATTCAATTATTTTTCAGTCATGTCCAACTCTTTGTGACTTCATCTGAAGTTTTCTTGGCAGAAATGATGATGTGATTTGTTATTTCCTTCTCCAGCTCATTTTTACAGATGAGGAAACTAAGGCAAACAGGTGAAGTAACCTGCCCAGGGTCACCCAGCTAGGAAGTGTCTAAGGTTGGATTTGAATTGATGAAGAAGAGTCTTGCTGACACCAGGCCTGATGCTTTATGCACTATGGCATCCCCTAGCTGATCCATTTAATCCAACCCATTCATGAAAGAAATCCTCGATATTATATTCCTGACAAGCAGTCCTCCAGCCTTTGTGGAACGCAGGAGGATAGATCTTTTCCCTCTCAAGGCAGACCATCCCACCTCAGGGCTTCATCATAAGGGAGTTTTTCTTGGCTTCAGATCTTAATTTATGTCTTTGCAGCTTTTTCTCTTTGACTGTTTGGGGCCAAGCAGATCAAAGCTGATCCCTCCTCCAGACGACAGCCCTTCAAATACTTCAAAACATGTCTTGGACCTCCTGACTCTTCTCCAGGTTAAAACCCCCAGCTCCTTCTACTAATTATCATATGACATGGACTTGAGGCCCTTTATTAACTGGAATGCCTTCCTTTGGATGCTTTCCAGCTTATCAGTAACCCTTCTAAAATACAAATCCTGGAACTGAACACAATAGTTGTGCTAAATGGATTCTGAAGTCCTTTGCAGTCTGTGATTTTGTAAGACTCCAATGTTTACTAGCACTATATCTCAGACAGATCACTTAATCTCACTTCTGCCTTTGTTTCCTAATTTGTAAATTAGTGTTGATGACTAAAGATTCTTATCCAAACTGACCTCAAATGACTTCTGTAGATATTGGGATAATGTATATAAAAGGATTTTATGAATTGTAAGGCTGTAGATATGAAATGTGGTGATCATTTGTGTAATTATATCTTGTTAAGAAACATTTATAATACATCTATTATTTCTTTCTAGGGGGACAACTAAGTGGTGCAATGGACAGAGCCAGGAAGAGCTGAGTTCAAATGTGATCTCAGACGCTAGCTGTGTGACTCTGGGCAAGTCGCTTTAATGCTGTTTGACTCAGTTTCTGCATCTGTAAAATGAGTTGAGAAAGAAATAGCAAATACCTCCAATGCCTTTGCCAAGAAAACCCCAAATAAAGTCATGAAGTCAGACATGACTCAATAACAACAATTTCTTCATTACCTTTCTCTGATTTTTGAGTTCCCTGAGTTCAAATTATACACCATTATTTTTTTCCTTTGTCCCTTTATTCCTCCCTTTCTCCCTCTCTTCCTCCCTCCTTCCTTCCTCCTCCCTTCCTCTCCCCTATTCCCCACCCATCCTACCTTCCTTCCTTGCTCCTTCGCTTCCTTCCTCCCTCCCTTCCTTCCTTCCTTCCTTCCTTCCTTCCTTCCTTCCTTCCTTCCTTCCTTCCTTCCTTCCTTCCTTCTTTCCTTCCTTCCTTCCTTCCTTCCTTCCTTCCTTCCTTCCTTCCTTCCTTCCTTCCTTCCTTCCTTCCTTCCTTCCTTCCTTCCTTCCTTCCTTCCTTCCTTCCTTCCTTCCTTCCTTCCTTCCTCCCTTCATTAAATACCAGATGGATGAGAGAGGGGAGATAATTGAGGTAAGGAGACCACCCAGAAGTATACTGCAAAAGCCAATTATGAGGGGATAGGACCCTGTACCAGCATGGTGGCAGTGGAGAGAAGGGGTATATGCAAGAGGCCTAGTGAAGGTAAAATGGATAGGCCTTAACCACAGATCAGATATCCTCATCATCATCACCATTACCACTATCACTATCATCATCATCAATAAATTTTTATTAAGTATCTATATGTCCGGCACTATGCTAAGTATTGAATATAAGGAGGTGAGATAGAGAAAGGAGTTGAAGATGACACCCAGGTTTTTAGCCTGAGTGACTGAGGAGGATGGTTTTGACCTCTAATAGGATAAATGGAAAGAGGGAGGAGTTTAGGGAAAAGAGAATGAATTCAGTATTTTTCACACACAGATAGACTATGACTCATCCCATTTGAGACAACTGATGGGCAATTGGCTTAGGGCTGGATAAATAGATCTGAGAATTCCATGATAATTGAATCTATGAGAACTGATGAGATCATCAAGAGAAATAATATGAGACCAGATCAGTTTTGGGGGAATATCCAAAGGGGACTGAGAAGTAATCAGACAGATAGGAAGAGGAGAGAGGAGAGGGCCGTATTCTGAAATCCTAGAGAAGAGATATTGAGGCATTTGAGAGAGCAAGAAGAATGATTGAAATTTGCCAACTAAGGGATCATTGGAAACTTTGGAAGGAGCAGTTTCATTTGAATGATGAGATTGGAAGCCAAACTAGAGAGGATTAAGGAGAGATTGAGAGGAGAGGATACTTATTATAGATAGCCTCATTAAGTGGAGTTTAGCCACAAAAGGAATCAGAGGTGTGGGGGGCTAGCTGGGGATGATGAACAGATCAAAGGAGAATTTTTTGAGGACTGGAAAACATGAATGTGCAGTAGGTGTTACAAGTAGAGAAACTGAGTATTCATGAAAGGGGAAATGAACAGGATACAGAGTGCTCCTGCAGGACCTACTGCAAGAAGCTGTCACAAAGCACTGATTGAACTGACTAAGAAAATTTGTGCTGACCTAATAGCTCTCTCCATGCAATTCTTAATAGCTTATGGGAGGAAAGTCACTTAAGATATTATACAAAGTGTTTAGGACCAGGGAGTAAAAGACTATGAACAAGCTGTACTTGATATCTTGGTATCAGTCTGCAAATCTGTAAAATGGGGAAGTTTAAGCAAAATTGCCCAGCTCCAAATTTTCAGGAGGAATTTGAGGTTCTATGAAAAACATATGTCTTATACCAGATAAGAGTCTGGTTTCCACTTTGTGAAATGAAGATATCACAATCTCTGCCATTCTCTTAATTGCAGGAATAATTTGAAGACATTCCCCCAAAAATAAACCCCCCAAAAACCCAAATAAAAAAACAAGGAAAATCCCCCCCCCCACTAAAAATTAAAACTATAAATGGAGCCCTGGGTCACTTATTTTCCCTTAACAAAATCAGTTTTGTTATGCCAGAGCATTGTACCTAGGATTATCATAAACAGGCCATTTTGCAAATTTTTAAGTAGACAGTCCCCAGTGTGGAGTAGACCAGAGGAGAGACAAGGTACTTTCCCAATTCCTTCTCCCTTCCCAGTGCTTAAAAGAAGACTGGTTTGGAATCCTGTAGAAGGAGCTGCTTGCAGAGGGATTGGGTTCCCTCTTCTTGGAAATCTGCAGAGACTGATTGACCACTCATAGGGTATGTTAAGATAGAAATTCTCTTTTGGGTTGGATTAAATGGTTGCTGAGATCCCATTCAATGCTCCAATTCTGTAACTGTGTTGAAATGGTTATATTCAGATCAGCCATAGAGATAACTGGGAAAAAGTTGGTAATTAATCATTCAACTCTTTGTCTTATGCTGACCATATTAGATTTGTCTTAACCTGTCCCCAGGTTAAGCATAGGTCCTTCAGAGGACTTTAGAAAGAAATAGGCAGGGGTAGTGCACTGGAAAGGCTCCTGGATCTAGAATTGCAGATCTGGGTTTGAATCTCAGCTCTGTCACTCAATGACCTTGGTCCCTCTGCAGCTCATCTTCCTACCCCACCCCCAATTTTGTTTTAAAGACTTATTCTCCATATTTAGCATGTATGGGACTGTCTGCCATCTAGGGGAGGGGGTGGAGGGAAGGAGGGGAAAATTTGGAACAGAAGTAAGTGCAAGGGATAATGTTGTGAAAAATTACCCGTACATATGTACTGTCAAAAAAAAGTTATAATTATAAAATTTAAAAAAAATAAAGTTAAAAAAAAAGAAAATATATCAAAGTAAAAAACGTGCAGCAGAGAATAAAAAATCTACAGGGAAGCAAAGAAAAAAAGACTTGTTCTCTCTGGAGAAGGAGATAGAAAGACAGACAGAGGAATAGAAACAGACAGAGAGACAAAAAGCGATACAAAGCCACACAGAGAGAAAGAGACAGAGAGAGGAGAGATAGACACACACAGAGACAGAGAGACAAAGACAGACATAAAGAGATACAGGGAGACAGACAGAGAGAGGAGAGAGAGAGAGAGAAAGAGAGAGAGAGAGAGAGAGAGAGAGAGAGAGAGAGAGAGAGAGAGAGAGAGAGAGAGAGAGAGAGAGAAGAGGAGGGAAATAGAGAGAGGGAGGTAGAGGGAGAGAATGAGGGAGGTAGAGAGAGAATTATGAGGGAGAAGAGATAGAGAAAGGGAAATAGAGACAGAAGGAGGGAGAGAGAGAGGGAGAAGAGATAGAGAAAGAGAGACAGAGAGAGAGAGACAGAAGGGGGAAGAGAGGTTTGGTCTCTATTTTGGCAGCTAGGTGATGGGATGCATAGAACACCAGGCCTGGAGTCAGGAAGCCTTATCTTTTGAGTTCAAATCTGGCTTCAGACTTGATTCTGGGCAGATCGCTTCACCCTGTTTATCTCAGTTTCCTCATCTGTAAAATAAACTGAAGAAGAAAATGGCCAACCACTCCAGCATCTTTGCCACCCCACTGGGGTCATGAAGAGTTGGGCAGAACTGAAATCCCCACTGTCCGGGGGCTCACTGTATTAATGTGGGACTTAGTGGATAGACATGAGCAGCTTTAGCCCTTCTTCAGTTCAGAATTCTTGAGTTTTGATCTACCTGTCTCAACCTCTCTAGAAGGGTTGACCCACTTGGAGCACTTCCCTTCTTTGTGAAACATGGGAGTTCCATCAGCTGCCTTTGAAGTGCCTCCCATTTATGATTCTAAGGCCAAACCCATGATTATCAGAGCTTTTCAGTATACAAAGGATTATATCATCCAATACCCCATTTTAAAGAAAAAGAAAGTGAGTTACATGACAGGTCCAAGATCACACAAGGAGCTGAAGATAGAACGAGGATTCAAACTTGGATCTCTAATTCCAAACTCGGTCCTTTTTCTACTGGTCCTCTGTGTCGATGGTATTTTAGTGATCACATAAGGCACAGAGACTTGTAATCAGTTTTTATTGCTGTTACCAAATCCCTCTCAGCATCCTAAGGGATGACCTTACAAAGACATTTTCTTAAAACATCATCTCCTTTTTCTCAAGTATTAAGAAAGCCAGCACTGGCCACATGTCCCTTAGTGGCAGAGCCACATGGGAGGGACTCATTCCTTTATAAAAGGCACTACATTCCTCTCTACCCCTTGGGGGGAAACAGTGTGGAGAATTTCTCCTACAACAATTGGTTGTTATCATAATAACAGCTTAAAAGATAACCCACACTAGAATAGCACAGAAAACACAGAGCTCTGGAGGCTTCTGAATTAAACCACTCATTCCTAGAATGAAAGAATTCTCCTCACTCCCACCCTTCTAATCTCCAAAAGAGCCTCCACTCCCCTTTCCAGAGAAAGTCAATAGCTCGAGTTTGAAATGTGTGCTCTAAAGTTGTACTTGGAGCCCCTGTAAGTTCCAGAGCTCATCTCCATTGTGAAGATAAAGAAGAGAATTGCACTTCTACCCACTGACAGAAATAAACTTTCATGGAAATACATATTTCCTACTTAAAGTGGATTTGTGAAATCAACAGCTCATCTAGTTTGCAGAGTCCCTTGGGAAGGAGATCAGGGTGTGGGGGTGCATGCTAGTTAATTCTTCATTGGCAAGGAATAAGAAAAGGTTGGATCCAAGAGGCAACACGTTTGCCACACTGCCCCTTGCCTATGGGGCAGCCCAAGGGAACCACCCTTGAGCTCTTTCAGCTGGACTTCATCCAGAACAGGAAATGCAAGGCTGCTTTGAGTGAGCCAGCTGCGATTTGTCTCTCTGAGGGACACTTATAGAGGAATTCTGGAAAGAGAGAAAAGAGGAAGAAAGGGGAATCATTGTAGTGTTGTTAGATACACAGCTTCAGATACTATGACAATTCTTCTTACCCATATATGTACATGTATACATACATACCCCACACTCCCCCTCCCCCAGATCTGTACTTGAGATTACCACGTGGGAAGTTTCTAGTTTGGAACTTCCTTCCACCAAGGTACATACAGCTGATATGCAGCATAAAATCTTAGCTATCTAGGGGTACCTCCCTCCCTTCTTCCTTCCCTTCCTCCCTTCCTCCTTCACTTCCTTCCTTCCTCCCTCCCTCCTTCCCTTCCCTTTCCTTCCTTCCTTCCTTCCTTCCATCCTTCCTTCCTTCCTTCCTTCCTTCCTTCCTTCCTTCCTTCCTTCCTTCCTTCCTTCCTTCCTTCCTTCCTTCCTCCCTCCCTCCCTCCCTCCCTCCCTCCCTTCCTTCTTTTCTTCCTTCTTTCCTTCCTTCCTTCCTTCCTTCCTTCCTTCCTTCCTTCCTTCCTTCCTTCCTTCCTTCCTTCCTTCCTTCCTTCCTTCCTTCCTTCCTTCCTTCCTTCCTTCCTTCCTTCCTTTCTTCCTTCCCTAGCACAAAAGAAAGTTTACCTGCCATGAGTCATACAGTTAATTTAAGCCAGAGGATGGATTGGAACCCGGTCTCTCTGACAGACCCTATAATTCTTACCCTGTGGCTCTCATCAATGCTTTATCCAGAGAATTGATGTTAAAATTATACCTTTAGAGCTGGGAATAAAGAGTTCAACCTCCTCATTTTACAGATGAGGAAACTGAAGCTGAAAGATATTAAGTGATTTACCTAAGTTCATATAGGATGTAAGTGAGAGAGGCAGGCTTAGAAGTCAGTTCCTTTAACAGCAAAGGCAGAGCTTCTATCATTGAGCCACACTGCCTCTCAGTAATGACAGTTCACATTTCTTTAGGGCTTTAGGGTTTCCAAAGCCCCAGACTGCTCTACCAACAACCTTAATTGACGTGACTTTGGACAAGGAAGATACTCTTGACCTCGAGTTTTCAGAGTAGGGAGCTTGAGTAGCATTAACCTATTGGGGCTTAGAAAGAAAAAACTCTTGAAAGCTAGTGAGTGTCAGAGTGATACTTGAACCCAGGTCATAGAGAAGGCACATGGAGGTGACTCACCTTTACCTGCAGGGGAGTGAGCCTGCTGCTCCAGGTGGCTGGCAGGCATCCCTAGGACATAGGCTCACACCAGCCTGAACTTGGGCTGGCAGTTCTGATATTCTGAACTACTGCTGGGGAGCAGTTGGATGTAGTTACTAACATAGTCCTGGGGCAGCTTTCTCCACAGCTTCTTCAGCTGCAAGGACAAAAAGAAGGGAGGTTGAATGAAGGCTGGGTGTCCCAATGGGCTGATTTTCACCTGGAAAAGTGGAAGTGGCCAGCCTCTAATTAAGGAGAGACCCATGGGCCTCAGCTTCCTGTTTATATCTGCCATTGCCCTCAGATTCCAGGAGAGAGTGGGGAAGAGAGAATAGGAGAACCAGATACAATAAATCCTTGCCATTTTAATTATCCTGAATAATATTATTCAGATTTGGCTTGAATTTAATTCGTGTAAGATTTTAACAGGTGATTCATCATCTTCTGATGTGACAGATTTCTTAGTATCACATCAAATCCCAGTTTCTCAGAGATTGAGTGCCTCAGTTTCCTCATTTGGAAAATAAAGTAGTTGCCCTTTTAAGGTCCATTTCTACTCTAAATTTAGGGACCCAAGATGCCACTTAGTCATTTTCCAGATGGAGAAACAGTTGATCAGAGAGGAAGAGACTGATCCTGGTCATATAGATAATAAAAGGCATAATCTAAACCTGGGTCCTTTGACTTAGAGACAGTGATAGAGGGGGAAAGAAGGCTGGATCTGGAGTTAGAGGACCTGAATTTTAATGGCTGTGCCACTTACTCTCTGTGGAACTTTGACAAGTCATTTTCACCTCCACATCTAAGTAATACTATTAATAAGGATCATTTAATAGCACCCAAAATGCTTTACAAAAATTATCTCATTCGATCCTCACAACTTTAATAAGAAGAGTAGATGCTCTTATGATTCCAAGTGAGAAAACTAAAACAGACTTAGGTTAAATGACTTAGCCAGGGTCAAACAGCTAGTCAATAACAAGATTTGAACTCAGGTCTTCCTGACTCCAGTCTCTATCCTTTGTACTATCTAGCTACCTCTAAATGGAGAGGTGGAACTAATGGCTCCTAAAGGATCTTCTGACTTAAAAATCCATGTATCAGGACAACTTCATAGCATAGTGGATAGAATATCAGCCCTGGAGTCAGGAATTCAAATCCAATTAATCCTGTCTAAATATTTTCTCTCTGTGTGACCCTGGATAAGTCACCTAACCTTGATTTCTCCCTCTCCTGACCTACACCCCCCTCCCCAACAACTATTTATTATGGTCCCATGGTTCTCAAATCAGTGTTCTTTCTGCTGTAGTGGAGAGGGGAGAGACTTTAGAGATTATCTATACCATCACATTTTAAATGCCCCTCATCGCTAATTTTATAGGGGAGGGAAATGAAAACCAGAGAGGGCAAGGAATTTGTCAGATATTACCTAGATAGTAAGGTCTTCAGCCCTATCCACTTCTTCCTCCTAGTTTGATGTCAAGAAAAGAAGGGATGTTTGCTCCAAGACTGCTCCAACTCTGTGCTGGGGTGAGAGCCTATTGACAGTGATGGGCGTGGGGAAAGGGCTGAGTCTTTCTTTGAATGGTGAGGATAAGGTCTAAGAGCATCCTTTGCTAAGGGAGGTTTTCAGATCCTGTCCCTGCTTCAGCTTTTACTTACTCAGATGAGCCAGAAACTGGTGTATCTCTTGAAACCCTTGGGTTGGCAGGCCTCTGGAGGTGGGCTCCCTCCTCCTCCCCCTCACCAGGCTATGGGACCAATGCAGGAGGGAGCTCCTATTTATAGACCAGAACTGGCCCAGGAGCTCTGTGAGTCCCACGGTTGTTGGTAGTTCCCACACTCGGCAGCCAATGGCTGGGGAAGGGGCAGACAATGAAACAGGCAGCCATTTAGCTATGGTACAATGAGTCCCAATGCCCTGAGGGGAGTTACCTTCTGCTTGAACCAACTGGTGGAGTGTGGAGTGCTGGTGATGGCCTGGGGGTGTGGGCGTCTGGACCTGGGAAAGGAATGACCTTCCAGCTGAGTGTCTTCCGATCCATGGCATTCCGGAGCCCCAGCATGTGCCAGGCTCAGGCAGCCACCGTGGGGGCATGTGCAAGGTGGGAAAGGGAGGATGAGGGAAGCCAAAACAACTTGGTCCCTGAGCAGGCAAAGCTTGAGTTCTACCCATGTGACCTTGGTAATAAGGGAGCCTTTCCGGGCCACTGGACCTGGCATTGGAGCTGGAGTCAAAAGATGGGGCTTTGACTTTGTAAAAGAACGGATGGTTGGCTAAATTTGGGAGGATAGGATTGTAGACCCAAAGAAGGGGCTTCAGTTGACATACAATTCATTTTATAGAATTACAGAAATTATCTCATTTGATCCTCACAACCTTCATGGGAAGAGTAGATACTCTTATGATCACAGAAGAGAAAACTGAAACAGACTTAGGTTAAGTGACTTAGCCAGGGGTCAAACAGTTGTCTAAAACAAGACTTTGAACTCAGGTTTTCCTGACTCCACTCTCTATCCTTTGCACCACCTAGATACCTCTAAATAAAGAGGTGAAATTGATGGCTTCTAAAGCATCTTCTGACTTAAAAACCCATGTACGGAAGGGGCAGCTGAGGCCCTATGGCTAATAAGTTGACACTGGCTTGTCCTTCAAATCCAGTACTTATTCAATGTATCGTGATATTTCATTTTACAGGGGATATGGCATAAGGAAAGAGCATTTATTAAGCACCTACTATATGCTAGGCTCTGCTTTGAGTACAAATCTCATTTGATTGTCACAACAACCCTATGAGATAGGTTTTGTTATTATCCCTATTTTTTTTTTTAGCAGTTGAGGAAACTAGGGACATCTAGGTGAGCACTGACTGTAGAGTCAGGAGGACTGAATTCAAATTCAGGCTCATATACTTATTCTGTGTGACCCCAACTATCTTGCAAAAACAAAAAAACAAACAAACAAACAAAAAACCAGTTGAGGAAACTGAGGTAAACTAATTTGCCAGAATCCCAGATTCTGGATTTGAATTCAGACCTTTCTGACTCCAGACCCAGCGCTCTATCCATTGTGCCACCTAGCTGCCTCTAAGAAAGAACAGCAGCTCTGGAGTCAGACATGATCATGTCACATCTCCTTTCTCTTGCTTGCTGTTAGTAGTTTTAGTCATGTTGGATCCTCTGTGACCCTGTTTGGAGTTTTCCTGGCAAAGATACTTCAGTGGTTTGCCATTTCTTTCTTCAGCTCATTTTACAGATGAGTAAACTGAGGCAAACAGAGTTGACTTGCCCAGGATCACACAGCTAAGTGTCTGAAGCTGAATTTGAACTCCAGTCTTCTTGACTCTAGGGTGCTTTATCCATTTGATGGAGTCGCGTGAGGAGGTTCCAGAGAGCAAAGATGAGGCACAGAGATTGTGAGGAATCACAATGAGACATTCTCCCTACCAAAAGGTACCTTTATTAAAAAGCAAAGGTCTCAGACAAAATCCAAATGTGATTTTGTGCCATACTTTGGGAAGTGGGCAATTTTTATAGACAGAAGGAAGTAGGGAGGAACCAGGAGGGAGCTGGGAAATAAGAGATGTTCTGAAGGAATCCAGAGCAGCTGGGAAGATGTTTGAAGGATAAAATCAGGGAGGAGTTGAAGAGATGCTTCATGGATAAAGACAAAGTCAGGGGAGATTTGAAGAGATATTCTTAGAGTGGATTAAAGAATTTTTGGTTTTAGGAAGAGGTCAAGCTGGCTTGAGCGCCCATCATGATGGCCTTCTCATGCTTACTAACATCTTTGTGATTCCAGGCAAATCTCAACTTCCTAGGGCCTTGCTTTTCTCATCTGCAAAATGAGGAGAAGTGGTGGAATATAATGTAGTCAGTATCTAAAGCAGGAGTTCTTAAATCAAGGTCTGTGAACTTATTATTATTTTTTTAATTTGTAAATGTTTTTATTTTCCTTTTTTAAAAAATTGTTTTTCTAATTACATGTAAAAACATTTTTTAAAATTTCGAGTTCTAAATTCATCTCTTTCCCTTCTTTTCCTTGAGGCAAAAAGCAATTTGATATAGATCATACATATGCGGTTATGCACATTATCACATTGTGAAAGAAAATAGATTCAAAAAACACAAAAAAAATTAACCAAAAAGTATGCTTTTATCTGCAGTGAGATTCCACCAATTCTTTCTCTGGAGGTGGATAGCATTTTTCATCATGAGTTCTTAAGAATTGTCTTGGATCACTCAATTGCTCAGAATAGCTAAGTCATTCACAGTTGGTCATCATTACAATGTTGCTATTACTATGTACAATGTTTTCTTGGTCTTGTTCACTTCACTTTTCATCAATCCATATAAATCTTCCCAGGTTTTTCTGAAACCATCCTGCTCATAGCACAATAATATTCTATTACAATCATACATTACAACTCTGATAAGTATATTTCACTCTTTTGTAGTCCTATGTAACATTTTTATTTATGCATCCTAAGAAGGGATGTATAGAAATTATCAGATTGCCAGAGGGGACCAGGATGCACAAATAAAAAAGAATAAAAGCTTAGGACTTAATGATCTCCAAAACCCCAAATCTAATATACTTTGGGATAGAAGCCCAGGAAAATTTAAACAAAACAAAATAAAGGCACGAGCCAGGATTTGAATGGAAAATCTTTGATTCCAAAGCCAGTACTCCTGCCTCTTACTCTACCTCATTGAGTCCCAGTTTGCTCATCTACAAACTAGAGCTGAGAGTATTTGGATCACCTACTTTAAATGATCATTGTGAGAAATACTAAATGCTTTGTAATCGTTAAGATTTCTCTCTAAATGCAGATATTCTTGCCTAAAATACCAACTGTTCTCCATTATGTTAATATATGTTGGCAGAAAACCAACTCTCTTTTGGCTCTGTGATTTTGTAAAAGCACCTCAACTTTATGGGACTCAGTTTCCTTACTGTAAAAGACAGGGGTTAAAGGATTTCTAAAGGATCCCTCCCAATTCTAACATGCACTAAACTAAATAAATCTATTATGACATCAACAGTAAGATATTTAGTTGAATGATTCAGACTTTCTCCCCAAGATGAGCATTTTCACTGGCTGTTTCCTTTTTCTGGAATTTTCTCCCTTATCATCTCCATGGATTTCCTGATTTTCCTCATGTCCCAGTTTAAATCCTGTCTTCTCAGAGAAACATTTCCCCTTTAATGCCTTTTCTTTCTTGATTTTTAATTATATTATGTCATATGTGTGTGAATATATATTTTTTATCAGTGGTTTTAATGGATTTCAGGTTCAATATGAGACACTTACTACCTGGGCAACATTGGAAAAGGTGTTTCTCTTCCCTGGACCTCAGTTTCCTTTTATGTAAAGTGAAAGAGCTGGGACTAGATAAACTCAGATCTTTTCCAGAACTAGATCTAGAGCCATGATATAAAGGCTTCTAAGAGATATGAATGTGATGTCATCTAACAAAATTGAGGAAATCTCAGGCAAATCCATCCATATATATGAAGATAGAGAGAAAGCACTTACATGAGCTTGTTTATACATAATTGTTTGTACAGTCTCTTGCTAATTGAGACCAGCAACTTTTACCTTTCTTTGTATCCCAAGCACCTAACACAGTGCCTGGCAGATCATAAATGCTTATTGACTTCCCAGTCTTTGGTTTCCTCATCTATAAAATGAGAATGTAAATCCCTACTTGGCCCTGCAGAGGTCATTAGATAATTAGTGGGATAGCACATGGAAGGGCTTTAAGATGTTTAGAGTTACAGAGCTCTTCAAGGTAAATTGATTTTTAAAATCAATCAGTCATCTAGCATTTATCAAGTGAGTCTGTCAGCTTGGTGGTGAAATGAATAGAGTGCCCAGCCTAGAGTCAGGAAGACTCATCTTCCTGAATCACATCTGTCCTCAGATACTTACTAGCTGTGTGGCCCTGGGCAAGTCACTTAGCCGTGTTTGCATCAGTTTCCTTATCTGTAAAAATGAGCTAGAGAAAGAAATGACAAACCCTTCCTGTATCTGTTCCAAGATAACTCCAAGAGGGAATCACAAAAAGTCAAACATAATTTAGTTAATATTATTATTATGTTTGACTTTTTGTGACTCCCTTAATATTAACCTTTCAGGCATGAGGAGATACAAAGACACAAATGACACATTTCCTGCCCTCAAAGAGCTTACATTCTTTACAGGAAGCTAATATATAAAGTATATGCAAAATTGACACAAAATAATTAAAAGGATAACACAGCTGAGTTGGGGAGAAGGGACAGGATCAGGAAAGGCCTCCCTTAGCAGGTGACATTTAAGCTTAGTTTGGAATGAAACAAGGAACTTTAAGCAGCAGAAATGAGGTAGGAGTATATTCCTGGCATGAAGGACAGTGTGCAAACAGTAAGAGATGTCTTGTTTTGTGTGAGAAAAAGCTGAAAAGCCAATCTGACTACATCAAAGATTAAACATGGGAGGAAGTATCAAGTTTCAGGCTATTATAATACATTATTAGTTTAAAAGCAAAACAAACAAAAAAAAAAGTTTGCTTCATTAATTAGTTTTAGTAGCAAAAATGGTTATAAAAATAAATTTCACTTTCTCTGAACAACATCAAGACATTAGGCATAATGGGAAAAGTGACAAAGAACAAATTTGTCTCCAAAAATCAAAAGGGATGGGATGGGGATATTTTCTTTGCAGAAGTGGGAGGTCACTATTTTCAGACTTCTATGAAATACTGATCAGCTTTCTTGATTTTCTTCCTTTTTAAATTTGTTTTCAAAAATATTATGTGTTATGTGGAATAATTGGGAGGAGAAGGAATTTTTGTGTGACAAAAATCAACAAAAATGTATTTTGAAAATATTGTTTTTATACTTTGGTACTACAAGTCTCTGAATTCCTCGAGATTGATAGCTCCTTTTACTGAAACAAAAGATATCAGTGGCTTTATTTTTAAATTTATTTTTACTAAAGCTTTTTATTTTCATATGCATGTTTAAATTTTCAACACTGACTCCTGCGAATCCTTGTGTTCCATATTTTCCCTTCCTTCCCCCACCCCCTCCCATAGATGACAAGTAATTCAATATATGTTAAACATGGTAAAATGTTATCAGTAGTTTTTCATTTTTTTATTTAATTTTTAATTTTTTATATCTTTTTATGTTTTATATATATATATATATATATTATTTTTTTATATATTTTTTATCAGTGGTTTTAATGGATTTCAGGTTCAGTATGTGACACTTACTACCTGGGCAACATTGGAAAAGGTGTTTCTCTTCCCTGGACCTCAATTTCCTTTTATATAAAGTGAAAGATCTGGGACTAGATAAACTCAGATCCTTTCCAGAACTAGATCTAGAGCTATGTATGATATAAAGGCTTCTAAGAGATATGAATGTGATGTCATCTAACGAAATTGAGGAAATCTCAGGCTGCCAGGAGCCATGGAAGCAATCAGGGCTAGTCCCACTCTCCCCTGCCCAGGTCAGACTACCTCCATTGTTCTGGGTTCACTTTTAGGGAATACACTGTTAACAACATTAATACGTTGTTAAGCATGAAAATGGTGAAGGATTTCAATTCTATATTCTGGGGCAGCTGGGTGATGGAGTGAATAGAACTCTGGGAGTGAAGTATGGAAGACTTGAGTTCAAATCCAGCCTCAGCTACTTACTAGCTACTAACCCCAATTGCCTCCAAGAAGAAAAAAAAAAAAGTCTTATATTTAACAAATAACAATTCAAGGAACTGGGAATGCTTAGCTTGGAAAAGAAAAGATGTCAGATATAGAATGACATCGCTTCTTTTTCCCTAATGGAGAGAACTTTTCAGTGCGTACATAAATTTAACATCAGGCTCTGCTGAGTGCACTCACTTGCATGCATCGGATAAGAGAAGAGAAAGCAGAGAAAGGGATACAATAGTTGACTTCTTGTATCGACAAGATTGTCATGGGAAGAAGGGATGGGCTTTATTCTGATTGATCCCAGAGAACAGAAGCAGGGAGCAGTGTGTGTGTGTGTGTGTGTGTGTGTGTGTGTGTGTGTGTGTGTGTGTATGTGTGTGTGTGTGTGTATAAAACTGTAAAGAATCTCAAAGGTACAAAAACAAATATTTTAAAATTTTCTAACAATCAGAGTTGTCTGTAGGTACTTTGAGAATTAATGGGTTCCAGGGGCAGCTAGGTGGCACAGAGGATAGAGCACCAGCCCCGAATTCAGGAGGACCCGAGTTCAAATTTGGTCTCAGACACTTAACACTTACTAGCTGTTTGACCCTGGGCAAGTCACTTAACCCCAGCCTCAGGAAAAAAAAAAAAAAAAAAAAAAAAAAAAAACATATGTTTGCCTGTAGGATAAAAAGAGTACAGAGAGAATTAGTGGGTTCCATGTGTGACTCTGAACAAGTAACTTAACCCCAATTGGCTCACTAAAAAAAAAATAAAAATGTGGATTCCTTCTTATTGATCTGAAAATTTCAAGATAAATCTTGAATCCCCCTTGTCAGATATGACCCAAAGGAGATTTTTTTAAAGTGGGTGATCCTTCCCAACACTGAAATTCTCTGATGTGTGAAATCCCAAACCCTCCATTGCTTGACAGAAAGTCTGAGAAAGATGAGTAATTCTTTCCCAGACAAGCCTAGGTCCTCTGGGGATAGATATCTAGTCAGTAATTCTGCTTAAAACCTTTCCAGTTTGCAGGAATCTGCTAGAGTTCTCCCTCTGCTGGCCAAACTTGCACAAATATAGGGTCTCCACTCCAGGAAATGGTAGGGTTGCTATTGCAATATTGATACTCAAATCAGGCAGGTGCTGAAAATTGGATAGAGGTGACTCCCTTAGCCAAGGTTTCTTCATCTTCCCCATGGACAGCCAGTCTGATGGAGTCTAAGGATCCTTTCTCAGAATCATAGTTTTAAATGCATAAATTAAAATGCATAGGATTTCAAAGGAAGCCAATTAGATTGGAGATAGTTACTTAAATAACTAAGTTTCTGAATTCTAGTGGACTTATGAGGAAAAATGCTATTCACATCCAGAGAAAGAGCTGATACAATCTGAATATAGATTGTAGCTTGCTATTTTTACTTTGTGTGTGTGTGTGTGTGTGTGTGTGTGTGTGTGTGTTTTCTTTTGTAACAGGCTAATATGGAAATGTTTTCTATAACTGCACATGTATAATTTATATTAAATTAATCACCTCAAGAAAAGGGGAAGAGACGGAAAACTTAGAACTCAAAATTTTTAAAAAGAAAATATTAAAAAACTATATACTTGGGATAAAATTTTTAAATAAAGTTTGCAAAATCAAAATCAAAATAATAAAAAGAAAATATTAAAAATTATATACTTGGGATAAAGTTTTTAAATAAAGTTTGCAAAATCAAAATCATAAAAAGAAAATATTAAAAAAACTATATACTTGGGATAAAATTTTTAAATAAAGTTTGCAAAATCAAAATCAAAATAATAAAAAGAAAATATTAAAAAAAACTATATACTTGGGATAAAATTTTTAAATAAAATTTGCAAAATCAAAATAAATAAGTTCTTCAGATAAAGAACTCCTGCTAAGTAATCTTGGGTCTTTTGCTAAGATCTAATTGACAATTCCCCCCAAGATCCCTAACTAATTTTTTTTAAATATCAATGTCTAAAACATATCAGTCAAACTCAAATTCTTCCACAAATAGTCTCAACTATTAGCTAATTGACTCAATTTTGGGGCTACCATGCTGACACAGACTCAGTGTTTTCTTCTGTAATGTCCTTGGTATCTTCCATTTGGGCTGTGGACCATTCTAGGAGGATTCTGAAAAAGATTTTTAGGGGAAGGAACACCATGGTATAATGACTAGTCAGGAGGACTTTCTTCTAATTCTCACTAGCTGTGTGATCATTAGTAAGTCGTTTACCCTTCCATTAATTGTTTTCTTATGTGGGAAGTAAATAAGGGTAAAAAGAGTAAAATGGGGGAGTGATATTTGAGAAATGACTTATTTCTAATTTCATAGATCTTTCACTAGAACCTAAGCAACAATGAAATAGAATTCACTCACGTTGTTGGAGAGAATTTCCATCATGGGAAACCACAGCTATAGAATGACATCACCTCTTTTCCCCTAATGGAGAGAACTTTTCAGTGTGTACATAAATTTTACACCAGGCTCTGCTAAGTGCATTCACTTGCATGCAGCAGATAGGAGAAGAGAGGAGACTCAAACATCAATATTCCAGAATTTGTGATCATTGGGATAGAGGTGAGCCATACTACTGGAAGTTTGTGTATACACTTGGCAAATAATAAATTTGCTGGTAGGAAGCAGTTTGAGAGGACCCCTGATAATTAAGTGCCTGCAAATGGGTGATGCTCATTATAATTGGCCAGAAGAATGCTCAAAATTATTTTCTTTAGTGAGTTTTTATTGATATTTTTTGTTTCTTATATCACCATATCATTCTGTATATTCCTCACCTCATTCTTCCTCTAGAGAACTATTCTATATGACAAATAGTATTTTTTTTCCTGAGAAAAAAACAGTATAATTTATCGATACATTGGGAGAAATCCCAAAATATGTGTAATGCATATATACAGTTATTTGGGATTTTTTCAGCTTTCAGGCTCCTTTGAGACCAAGGTAGGAATTGAAAAACTAGTCCCAGAGATTTTCCTGAAAGCCAGAGTTTAGAGGCTTGTTCAGGATCACAGAACTAGAAAGGTCATGTGTGTCTTTCTCCTATGATCTCAGTCTCTATTTCTTTCTAACTTTTATCTCTCTCTCCCTTTCTCTGTTTCTCTCTGACTATCTCTGTCTTGTCCCTCTCCCACTTTTTCTCATTCTCTGTCTCCTTTTCTCTCTCTCTCTTTCTCTGTCTTTATCTCCCATTTTCTGTCTCTCTATTCTGGCTGCCCCCCTTTCTTTCTGTCTCTCCCTTGTTCTCTCCTTCCCATTTCTCTCTCTTCTCTCCCTCCCTGTTTTAATCCCTCCTCTCCTTTTGCCATATAAAGACATATGTGTGAATACACACATATATGTGCATTGATACACATGTGTATCTATCCAAGCCTCTAATAAATTCTTATTAATTGATTGTCTGAGGTCACATAATTATTCAGAATTAGAGCCAGGCCTCCCCAGCCCCACTTTCCACACTCTACTGCCTCTTAATCATACCAATAACACTAACATCAACAGTTCAAGAGTTTGTTGCACTTTGTAACTTTTACAAAGTGCTCCTCTTAGAACGGCTCTGTAGCAGAGATAGTGTAATAATGGCTTTCCTCATATTCAGATGAAAAAATTAAGACTCAGAGACTGGCCCAGAGTCACATAGTTAGTGAGAAATAGAATTTGGATGTGGTCAAGGTTAAGGCTGTTTCTGCTCTATCAGATGTAATGAGTTAATTCCTTTTTGTAATTTTATATTAGAGAGAGCATGTGTCAAGACTTGAACTTAAGGCTTCCCAGCACCAAGGTCAATGTTCCATCCACTAGTTCATGTCTCTTTCCTTCTTGCTAATTGAAAACAGAGATATTATTTCCGTGGAAAAGTTAAGTGACTATCAGGTCTATACAGGCAGTATGTGTCTAGGGCATACCAGAAAAGGCTGGCCTTTGAATCTTGATTGGTTCAAGTTTAGCCTCAAACATATGTTGGATGAATCACGGAAGATTGTAAATTGCAAGAAAGGTTGTAACCATTAATGAAGAGAGTTTCCTCACCTGGAAGTCCCTATTCAATGTAATCATAAGCCTAGTTCCTATCCACTGTTTCTGACCCTTGGGACTTATCCAGGCTACCTCAGTTCAGAAAACATCCCCACCTCCCCCTGGGTCTGGGCCCAGATCATGAAGAGGGGGGTGCCCCCCTGACCGTGGCCTCAGCTTCTCAGGCAGCTGTCAGGAAGGGGATCAGGGAAACAGCAGGTCCCAGCTGTTTTCCCTGAGAATGGCCCCAGCCCTTTGTTCAGGACAGATGTTGGACTCCGAGCCCACCAAGTGGTGGGAAAGTAGGACCCCCATCCTCAGTCCTCAGCTTGGGGAGGAAAGGGCAAAAGAGGGATTAACAAGCCCGGGCCAGCTTGGCCACCCTTTACCCCTGCCCTATGGGCCTTGGCCAGTTCAATTATTCTGAACCACCCCTTTTCTGCCCCCTCCCTCCTAGGCCTGGGTCCTGATGCAACAATTTCAGCCTGCCTGCCTGCCTTGGGGAAAAGGCGGGAGCTGGAAGCTGGTTTAAAAATTCCTCTGTGTCAAAGAGCATCTCTTTCCCAACTCCTGAATGGTGGAGCCGACCTTTATTGCTCTATTATATCTTGGAGCCAGATGGTCTTTTGGGAGTTGGATTCCCCTCCTCCCCCCACCTCCCTGGGATCCCCTGTCCTCGGCCTCCTTAATTCATTCAAAGTCAGCCCCCATCACTAATGCCACAAGGAGTCCCAGGCACGCTCCCATTGTGCCAGGCTGAGATAGGATCAATGGAGAGACAGTGTGGGAAACTCGGAGAAGCTCAAACCCACACAGCCGGCCCCTAATAAGCCCTTTGTGTGCCCGCAGCTCACGCCAGAACCCGGTGAACTCTTGCCAGGCCCCGCCTGCCCCAGCCTGGCCTTGGCTGGGCTCAGAAGGCAGCCTTGGGTGAGAGTTTCTGGAGGGGATTCTCAGGGGGCTTCCAAGCTCCTGGTGGGGTGGGGGGTCAGGCCAGAGCATATCCATGTGGGGTCTCTTCTAACCCATCAGGAGAGAACAGGGGGTTAGACTAAGAAAGGCTAATTCTATTCTCCCTGTTCCCCGCCACCCTGGCCAATGGAATAATTGACAATATTCAGGTAATCTCCATTCACTGTCCAGCACAGCTTCCCAGTCTCATCTATAAAATGGAAATAATAATTCTCTTTTCACTTCCTTCCACTGATAGAAGCCATAAGTTATGATGGGGAAAGAGTAATGCATTTGGAGCCAGGGAGGCAGCCTCAAAGAGCTGGATTTGGACTCGGAGGATATGGATTCAAATCCTGATTCTAATTCTGACTCCCTGACTTGGGATCCCTCTCTTTTCTGTCCTTCCCGGGAGTCTCAGTTTTCAATCCTGTAAAAGGAGAGTGTTCAATCAACTGGCCTCTGAGAGCTCTGCCAGATAAGAAATAAAAATTTCTAAAGTCCGCTTTCCCATATTCTGAGGATCAAATAAGATGGCACAAAGCTTTACAAAAGGGGAAAAACACAGTCTTCATGTGAGGTAATAAAGGCGGTGGTGAAGACTAGATCCAGTGATTCTGGGTCCCAAAATGGCGGTATCAACTATTATAAGTTGAACAATCATAAAGTACTAAGTATTTTATCTATATTATCTTTTCTTTCTTTTTCTCCTGGTAAAGTAAGCAGGATTAAGTGACTTGCCCAGTGTCACCCATTTTGCAAGAGTCATGTGGCTGAGATGAATTTGAACTCAGATCCCCCTGTCTCCAGGGCTGGTGCTCTATCTACTTCTCCAACTACTTGCCCCAACTCATATTATCTCATTTGATCCCCAAAATGATCTTGAAAATTGAAGCAAATCCCTACTTTACAATTGAGGTAACTGAGACAGGCAGAGGTAAAGTGAGTTATCCAAGGTCATATAGTGTCTCAGACTGGATTTGAACTCAAATTCTTGTTTCCAGGCCCAGCCCAGCAACTTTATCCATTGAGCTACCTAGCTGTCTTTCATAGTAGATATAATTATAATAGCCCATACTATTTATTTACGGATGTATATTTCCAAAGCCCATTTTCCATAAATGATGTCAACAAGACTGGGAGGTAGAGAGAGCATCACTGACCCCATTATTTTTACCTCTTTCTAAGCTACTATTGCCTACTTCTCCTCAATAAAACAAAGATTCCATGGTTTCTAAGGTCTCTCCCAGTTCTAACATTCCAGGTTTTGGGGTTCACTCCCCCCCTCTTTCCTTAGGACTACATTCTATGTTCTAAGTTGTCTCCCATCTCTGACATCCTGTTTCTAAGTACCCTTCTAGCTCTAACATCCTATGGTCTAAGATCCTTCCAAGTTCTGAGATTCTGTTTTCTAAATTGTCTTCTAGCTCTGACATCCTGTGTTCAAAGGGTTCTCCCAACTCTGACATCTTGTATTCTAAGGCCCCTCCCAGCTCTGACATCCTGGGTTCTAAGGGTTCTCCCAGCTCTGACATCCTGTATTCTAAGGCCCCTCAGCTCTGGCATCCTGGGTTCTAAGGGTTCTCCCAGATCTGACATCCTGGATTCTAAGGGCTCTCCCAGCTCTGACATCCTGGGTTCTAAGGGTTCTCCCAGCTCTGACATCCTGGGTTCTAAGGGCTTTCCCAGTTCTGATATCCTGTGTTCTAAGGGCTCTCCCAGCTCTGACATCCTGGGTTCTAAGGGTCCTTCCAGCTCTGACATCCTGGATTCTAAGGGCTCTCCCAGCTCTGACATCCTGGATTCTAAGGGCTCTCCCAGCTCTGACATCCTGGGTTCTAAGGGCTTTCCCAGTTCTGATATCCTGTGTTCTAAGGGCTCTCCCATCTCTGACATCCTGTGTTCTAAGGGTCCTTCCAGCTCTGACATCCAGGATTCTAAGGGCTCTCCCAGCTCTGACATCCTGGGTTCTAAGGGCCCTCCCAGCTCAGACTTGTTCTTAGGTCCCTACAGCCAGCCAGATGGTTCAGTGAGTAGAGAGCTGGGCCTGAAGTCAATAAACATTAAGTTCCAATACCATCTCACATATGAATTTAGTTAGTCATGACCCTATTTAAGTCACTTAATCTCTCTTAGCCTTAGTTTCTTCATCTGTAAGATGGAGATAATAGAACTTACTACCCAGGGCTGTTGTGAGGATATGAGATAACTGAAAAAAACTTTGCAGAACCTTAAATTACTATGTAAATGCTAATTATCATTGTAATCGTCATCATCATTATTATTTTGTGTTAAAAGATTTCTTGATTTTTTTCCCATCTCTCTTTAAATATGATAGAGGAAGCCCCAGAAAGGGAAAAAGTTGAGGGTTTTCTGGATTCCCAAGGAGAAAAGCAAAGTCATTAGCACTTGGAGAGAAGAAGGAAAAGAAGTTCCTGCTCCCTAAGACCTCACACTTTCTTAATAGAAAGAAAAAAGAAATTCCCGCCTTCATTTTACCCTCTCTCCCTCCCCTTAGCCTCACCCTTCCCAGAGCTAGTTCAAGACGTTGAGGGAGGCTTGAGGGGCAATTTCTCATTTCCTGGGGCACTGCCTGGGAGAGTACAGGGGATTACAGCTGCTTTGCACATGAATGAGGGAGGCAAGCTTGGGGGACAAAGGGCCAGGTCCTGGGATAATGTGTGCAGGGCTGGGAGAGCAGCCCGCTGCCTGATGGCAGGAATCAATGGTTACTAAAAGGAAGCGTGGGGGAGCTCAGGGCTGGGGGCGTGGGAGAGGAGACTACCCCAGCCTAGGCCTGGTGAACTCTGTCCCCACTGAGAGCAAATTGGGTTGGGCCAGAGGGGAAGCTTAGAATGAATGGCACTGTACCAACCAGAGGCTGTGAGGTACAATAGTGAGAGAGCCAGTCTCAAGACTGAGAACACCTGGGCTCTCATCCAACTTTTGGCTCATACAGGATAGGGACCTCAGTAAGTCTTAGGGCACCTGGGCAGCTTTTTAAGAGAAGCCCCTGACTGGTCAAGGGGAAGTTCTTACTGGTGGGTCCCTATCCCAATAAAGGCTGGGAAGATCCAGAATCTAAATTCCCACAATCCACTCTCTGTGAAATAGGTAGAGCATTTTATATTTGAGAAAACTGAGAGCCAGAGAGGGGAAAGGGCTTGCCTTCTAAGTCAAGCATTTATTTAGCACCTACTATGTTAAAGAGGAAACTAAGTGGTAAAGTACATAAAATACCAGGTCTGAAGTCAGGAAGATGAGTCTTCCTGAGTTCCAATCGGACCTCAGATACTTACTGTGTCAAGTGACCCTGAGGAAGTCACTTTACCCTGCTTGCTTCAATTTCCTCATCTGCAAAATGAACTGGAGTTGGAAATGGCAAATCACTCTAGTCTCTCTGCCAAGAAAACCCCCAGTGGGGTTTTGAAGAGTTGGAAAGACTGAAAAAATTGAGCAATAAGTGTGACCAGCCCTGGATATAGTTAGAAAGAATCAAGGATGCAGGTATAGGTAACAAGCATTATTAAATAATTGCTATGTGCCAGGAACATGCTAATCACTAGGGATATAAACACAAGTTGGAGTTAGCTTTCTGAGTTCAAGAAACTTATATTCTAATTGGGAAAGACAACAAAAAAAAGGGGAAAGTGATGTTTGTTTTTTATAAATATTTAATTTCCCAATGACATGTAAAGATAGTTTTCAACATTTTTTTTTCTTTTTGAAAATTTTTAAAAATCATTTTTATTTCCCCCAGTTACTTATAATTTTTTTTTGATTATACATGTACATTCCTTATTTTTTTTTCCTATTTCCATGTGAATCATGTTGGGAGAGGAAAATCAGAATAAAAGGGAAAAAAAATGAGAGAAAAAGTGAAAATAGTATATGTTGATTCAATCTCCATAGTTCTCTCTCTGTACAGAGTTTTCTAACCTAAGCTTATTGGGCTTGCTTTGGAACTGGTGAGAAGAACCAAGTCTGTCATGGTTGATTATCACATAATTCTGTTGTTCCTATGTGCAATGTTTTCCTGGTTCTGTTTACTTCACTCAGAATTTACTTCATGTAAATCTTTCCAGGTCTTCTAAAACCACCCTGTCCATTTTTTAATCGAACAATAATGGAATATTATTTCATGTATCAGAATTTAATCAGCCATTCCTCCAACATTCATTTTTAATGACATTTTGAGTTACAAATTTTTCTCTCTTTCCCTCCCAGCCTTCCAACTGCTTTCCCCAAGACAACATACAATCTGATCTAAATTATATGCAATCAATGAACAAACAATGGAATCAAACCTAGGGAAATAATTTTTAAGTAGACTGAGTTTCTCTAGTGGAAGATCTCGGGAAGAGCTGAGTTCAAATCCAGCTATAGACAGTCACCTTACTTAAAAAATGGCAAAGAAAGGATTTGAACCAAGATTTTTAACTAGACTGAGTTTCTCTAGTGGAAGATCTTGGGAAGAGCTGAGTTCAAATCCAGCTATAGACAGTCACCTTACTTAAAAAATGGCAAAGAAAGGATTTGAACTAAGATTTTTAACTAGACTGAGTTTCTCTAGTAGAAGATCCAAGATCTTTTGGCTCTCATGTTCTTTTCCCCTTACCACTACAGCCATTTGTTGCTTATCTATTTATTATATTTTAGAAGCACCAAGCTATGATGGATAGAGCACTTATCTCCAATTCAAGAAGAACCAGATTCACATCTTATCTCTGACATCCACTCTCAGACCTGAATGACCTCTGCTAAGTCACTTCATCTCCCAATGGTCCAAATGGTCTGTAGTCTTAGAGAAGACTGTAATGTATCAAAATACATCAATAGAACTGATGGATTATTTTCTCGCCTGGCAGCTTCTCAATCAATGAAATCATTGGTCCAGCCTCTCATCTTATTTCTATTATTTGTTTGATGCTGAGAAATTGTGCCTCACTTTATCTGTAAAGCAACAGGATTGGGTGAGATACTCTCTAAGCCTTTTCTAGCTGTGAGATTTGGTGGTTTTTTTTTTTTTTTTTTTTTTTTTTTTTATCAGAGTATGATCGAAAACATGAAAAGACTCAGCCTCTGGCCACAAAGAGCTTGGAGTGATCCTCATCAGAATGCCTCTTTCTATAGGGCTCCAAGATTAGTGAGGCAGAGGTCACATACATGGAAAGGTAAACTTGCTGGGAAGCCAAGCTGAGGCTTCTGAAATCGAACATTAGCTGCAGAGAAGCTTCCAAGAAGAGAATTCCTGGCTAGCAGAATAGAAAGCTGCAGAGAGAAGGAGAAATTCCTCATCTGGAGGCAGAGGTTTAGGGTTCCAATCTCATATGAAATATGTGATCTTGGTGAAAATATGTAACATCCCTAAGCTCTCAGTTTCCTCATCTGTAAAGGGGTTGGATGAGATGACTTCTGAGATTTCTTCCAGCCAGGGTGTGATCCCAGGAAATTTCTTCTCTTCTCTGACACTCATCTGTGAAATTAAGGAAATCTTGGAGGTCTAAAGCTAAGATCCCTCTTAAGTCAGAGATCTATTTTTAAAACCTGGATCTGCTACTTACTAGCTTTGAGATTTGGGACAAGTTATACAATATGCCTGGGTTTCAGTTTATTAATCTAAAAAAATAAACGGATTGGACTTGGTAACTCTCAGGTCCCTCCTAGCTCTACTTTTATGATTTTTTAAATGCCCAAAGGGTAGCTACATGGTGCAGTGGATAGTGCCTGGCCTGAAATCAAGAAGAAAGACTCCTTTTCATGAGTTCAAATCTGACCTCAGACACTCCCTAGCTGTGTGACCCTGGCAAATCACTTTACCCTGTTTTCCACAGTTTCCTCATTATAAAATGAGCTAGAAAAGGAAATGACATTCCATTCTGGTATTCTTGCCAATAAAACTGCAAATGGGGTCATGGAGACTTGGATACGACTGAAAAATAACTGAACTGCAAATAATATCTAAGGTCCCTCCCAGTTCTGGCTCCAAGCTCTATCAGTTGGTATTCTGAAGTGACTAGATACCAGATTTGATCTGTTATCATCTGCTTTGCTCTGGACACTTAAACCTCTGACTGAAGTGGCTGATGGTTCAGTGAATAGAGTATTGGGCTTGTAGGCAGGAAGACTTGAGTTCAAATCTGACCTCAGACACTTATCTGTGTGATTCTATTTACCTCAATTTCTTTAACTGTAAAATGGGGTAAGAAATATTACCTTCCCTCCAGAATTGTTGTGAAGGCCAAATGAAATAATATTGGTTAAAAAACAAAAACAAAAACAAAAACTACTTAACACAGTACCTGGCACATAAGGGGGTATTATGGAAATGTCTTTCTTTTTCCTCACTGCAATGGTGTTCTCCTTTAACCTTTAGCCATTTGGATAAGGAAGTACATGAATAGATAAAAACTGGTCCATCCTTAAATTTTTGTTTAGTTATTGGTCTCAGTATCTGCTTGCTTCATTCTATCTTTCTTCACTGATAGAGTCTCTCAAGGATATTCTCAGCCCTACTCTTGTATAGGGGTTGTCTCTCCTTATTAGAATGTGAACTTCAAATCCCGGGATGATCTTACTCTTTCTTGCATTTGTATGCTCAACAACTTAGCACAATGGTTTGTACACAGTAAGATCTGAATAAATGCTTCATTCATTCATTTGTTCATTCATACTCTTTTGCTTTCAATTTTCAAATCATCCCAAAGTTATGGGAAAGTTAAAGGAGAACCAAAGACAGTCACAGACTGGAAAGAGTGGAGTTCTGAATAGTAGAAACTTAGCTGAACAGTATATGTGTGTGTGTGTGTGTGTGTGTGTGTGTGTGTGTGTGTGTGAGAGAGAGAGAGAGAGAGAGAGAGAGAGAGAGAGAGAGACAGAGACAGAGACAGAGACAGAGAGAGACAGAGAGAGAGAGACAGAGAGAGACAGAGAGAGACAGAGAGAGAGACAGAGAGACAGAAACAGAGACACAGAGACAGAGAGAGAGAGAGAGAGAGAGAGAGAGAGAGAGAGAGACAAAGAGAGACAGAGACAGAAACAGAGAGACACACACACAAGAGAGAGAGAGAGAGAGAGAGAGAGAGAGAGAGAGAGAGAGAGAGAGAGAGAGAGAGAGAGAGAGAGAGAGAGAATATCCTGGGCACTCTGGTGGCAGATGGAATTTCCGGAGAGGGGGATGTGCCAGGCTGGTAAGCCTGGGGAACCCTATCCTTTAGACCTTTTTTTGTGGGCAGTGGTAAAGGGGAGGGAGGGACCAGCTTGGCCACCTGTGTTCAGCTCTGGGGAGGACTTCTGATCTGTCCTAGGCTGAGAGGTGTTCCCTAATTAACTTTCTGATCTTAAATCTATCTTACCATGTTGGTCATGTTCCATGCCTGGAATCCTCCCTACCCCAATCCCCATTTTCTCCTATTCTTCCAGGGCCTAGATCTAATGGATCCTTCTTGTACCTCAGTCTTAGAGGAGTCCACACTTACCTCCAAACCCAACTCAGTCTCCTACATGGTTCCCTATGCTGTTGCCAGAATTCCCTTATCCTTGACTGAATTACTTTGTATATATTTGGTGTGAATTACTTTGTATATGTTTGGTGTGAATTACTTTGTATATGTTTGGTGGGAATTACTTTGTATATATTTGGTGTGAATTACTTTGTATATGTTTGGTGGGAATTACTTTGTATATGTTTGGTGTGAATTACTTTGTATATGTTTGGTGGGAATTACTTTGTATATGTTTGGTGTGAATTACTTTGTATATGTTTGGTGGGAATTACTTTGTATATGTTTGGTGTGAATTACTTTGTATATGTTTGGTGTGAATTACTTTGTATATGTTTGGTGGCCATTTAATTGGGACACACTGTATCTTCTCATATCTTCTCAGGAGAAGGTAAACTCTGAGTTACTTTCATTTTTGTCTTGGTATCTCCAATACCTAGCAGACAGATGGTCCTTAACAAATATTTGATGTATTGATTTAAGATCATTGTGTTCCTCCCTCTTTCCCTGAAAGCCACAGTCTCTTGAAAAGATATTTAAGAGAGAAAACAATGTCGAAAAACACAGCCATCAACCAAGCCTGCCGGTATTTCTTTTGTTTATTTTTAAATTCATTTTTAAAATCAAAAAAATTTTTAAACTTTAAACTTTAAAAGTAATTTTTAAAATCCCGTCTAACTTCATTTGGGTTTTTCTTGGTAGAGAATAATGGAATGGTTGCCATTTTCTTCTCCAGCTTATTTTTACAGATGATGAAACTGACAGTGTAGACAATGTAAAGAGTGTTCTACTTCCCAAATCT